>NC_064616.1:782710127-783014435 GCF_023898315.1 Schistocerca nitens
GGTCAAACGGATATCAACTGCGTTTTTTTTAAATAGGAACCCCCATTTTTATTACATATTCTTGTAGTACGTAAAGATATATGAATGTTTTAGTTAGACCACTTTTTTCGCTTTGTGATAGATGGCGCTGTAATAGTAACAAACGTATAAGAACGTGGTATCTCGTAACATTCCGCCAGTGCGTACGGTATTTGCTTCGTGATACATTACCCGTGTTAAAATGGACCGTTTACCCAATTGCGGAAAAGGTCGATATCGTGTTGATGTATGGCTATTGTGATAAAAATGCCCAACGGGCGTGTGCTATGTATGCTGCTCGGTATCCTGGACGACATAATCCAAGTGTCCGGACCGTTCCCTGGATAATTACGTTATTTAAGGAAACAGGAAGCGTTCAGCCACATGTGAAACGTCAACCACGACCTGCAATAAATGATGATGCTCAAGTTGTTTTAGCTGCTAATCCGCACATCAGTAGTAGACAAATTGCGAGAGAATCGGGAATCTCAAAAACGTCGGTGTTGAGAATGCTACTTCAACATCGATTGCACCCGTACCATATTTCTATGCACCACGAATTGCATGGCGACGACTCTGAACGTCGTGTACAGTTCTGCCACTGGGCACAAGAGAAGTTACGGGAAGATGACAGATTTTTTGCACTCGTTCTACACTCCTGTAAATTGAAATAAGAACACCGTGAATTCATTGTCCCAGGAAGGGGAAACTTTATTGACACATTCCTGGGGTCAGATACATCACATGATCACACTGACAGAACCACAGGCACATAGACACAGGCAACAGAGCATGCACAATGTCGGCACTAGTACAGTGTATATCCACCTTTCGCAGCAATGCAGGCTGCTATTCTCCCATGGAGACGATCGTAGAGATGCTGGATGTAGTCCTGTGGAACGGCTTGCCATGCCATTTCCACCTGGCGCCTCAGTTGGACCAGCGTTCGTGCTGGACGTGCAGACCGCGTGAGACGACGCTTCATCCAGTCCCAAACATGCTCAAGGGGGGACAGATCCGGAGATCTTGCTGGCCAGGGTAGTTGACTTACACCTTCTAGAGCACGTTGGGTGGCACGGGATACATGCGGACGAACATTGTCCTGTTGGAACAGCAAGTTCCCTTGCCGGTCTAGGAATGGTAGAACGATGGGTTCGATGACGGTTTGGATGTACCGTGCACTATTCAGTGTCCCCTCGACGATCACCAGTGGTGTACGGCCAGTGTAGGAGATCGCTCCCCACACCATGATGCCGGGTGTTGGCCCTGTGTGCCTCGGTCGTATGCAGTCCTGATTGTGGCGCTCACCTGCACGGCGCTAAACACGCATACGACCATCATTGGCACCAAGGCAGAAGCGACTCTCATCGCTGAAGACGACACGTCTCCATTCGTCCCTCCATTCACGCCTGTCGCGACACCGCTGGAGGCGGGCTGCACGATGTTGGGGCGTGAGCGGAAGACGGCCTAACAGTGTGCGGGACCGTAGCCCAGCTTCATGGAGACGGTTGCAAATGGTCCTCGCCGATACCCCAGGAGCAACAGTGTCCCTAATTTGCTGGGAAGTGGCGGTGCGGTCCCCTACGGCACTGCGTAGGATCCTACGGTCTTGGCGTGCATCCGTGCGTCGCTGCGGTCCGGTCCCAGGTCGACGGGCACGTGCACCTTCCGCCGACCACTGGCGACAACATCGATGTACTGTGGAGACCTCACGCCCCACGTGTTGAGCAATTCGGCGGTACGTCCACCCGGCCTCCCGCATGCCCACTATACGCCCTCGCTCAAAGTCCGTCAACTGCACATACGGTTCACGTCCACGCTGTCGCGGCATGCTACCAGTGTTAAAGACTGCGATGGAGCTCCGTATGCCACGGCAAACTGGCTGACACTGACGGCGGCGGTGCACAAATGCTGCGCAGCTAGCGCCATTCGACGGCCAACACCGCGGTTCCTGGTGTGTCCGCTGTGCCGTGCGTGTGATCATTGCTTATACAGCCCTCTCGCAGTGTCCGGAGCAAGTATGTTGGGTCTGACACACCGGTGTCAATGTGTTCTTTTTTCCATTTCCAGGAGTGTATTTAGCGACGAAGTGTTCAAATGGTTCAAATGGCTCTGAGCACTATGGGACTCAACTGCTGAGGTCATTAGTCCCCTAGAACTTAGAACTAGTTAAACCTAACTAACCTAAGGACATCACAAACATCCATGCCCGAGGCAGGATTCGAACCTGCGACCGTAGCGGTCTTGCGGTTCCAGACTGCGACGAAGTGTCATTCACCAACAGCGGTAATGTAAATCCGCATAATATGCACTATTGGGCAACGGAAAATCCACGATGGCTGCGACAAGTGGAACATCAGCGACCTTGCCGGGTTAATGTATGGTGCGGCATCATGAGAGGAAGGATAATTGGCCCCGATTTTATCGATGGCAATCTAAATGGTGCAATGTACGCTGATTTCCTACGTAAAGTTCTACCGATGTTACTACAATATGTTTCACTGCATGACAGAATGGCGATGTACTTCCAACATAGTGGATGTCTGGCACATAGCTCGCGTGCGGTTGAAGCGGTATTGAATAGCATATTTCATGACAGGTGGATTGGTCGTCGAAGCACCATACCATGGCCCGCATGTTCACCGGATCTGACGCTCCGGATTTCTTTCTGTGTGGAAAGTTGAATGATATTTGCTATCGTGATCCACCGACAACGCCTGACAATATTCGTCAGCGCATTGTCAATGCATGTGCGAACATTACGGAAGGCGAACTACTCGCTGTTGAGAGGAATGTCGTAACACGTATTGCCAAATGCATTGAGGTTGACGGACATCATTTTGAGCATTTATTGCATTAATGTGGTAATTACAGGCAATCACGCTGTAACAGCATGCGTTCTCAGAAATGATAAGTTCACAAAGGTACATGTATCACATTGGAACAACCGAAATAAAATGTTCAAATGAACCTACGTTCTGTATTTTAATTTAAAAAACGTACCTGTTACCAACTGTTCGTCTAAAATTGGGAGCCATATTTTTGTGACTATTACAGCGCCATCTATCACAAAGCGAAAAAAGTGGTCCAACTAAAACAGTGATATTTCTTTACTTACTACACGAATATGTAATAAAACATGGGGATTCCTATTTTAAAAAACGCAGTTGATATCCATTTGACCTATGGCAACGCCATATAGCGGGCCAACTATAGCGGCATCTGGTTTCCCCCTTCAAGCTAGACAAGTTTCGTTCTTTGTAGTTTTTTCGTTTGACACTTATTTCGTGAGATGTTTGACCCGGTCACTATTAATGGACCACCCTGTATGTGGTCTCCCTTACAGATGAACCACACTTTCCTAAAATTCTCCCAATAAACCGAAGTCGACCATTCGCCTTCCCTACCACAGTTCTCACATGCTCGTTCCATTTCAAATCGCTTTGCAACGTTACGCCCAGATATTTAAACGACTTGACTGTGTCCAGCAGGACACTAGTAATACTGCAACCGAACATTACAGATTTGTTCTTCCTACTCATCTGCATTTCTTTAAACGTGTGGCCGGGCATTGTCCCACTGAAATATGGCCTATGGTGCTGCCTACAATAGAGGCAGTGCCTCAGGCTCTGAAAACTCCCTGATGTAGCGGTTGATGTCTAGATTTTCAAATGGTTCAAAAATGGTCCAAATGGCTCTGAGCACTATGGGACTTAACATCTGAGATCATCAGTCCTCTAGACAGAATTACTTAAACCTAACTAACCTAAGGACATCACACACATCCATGCCCGAGGCAGGATTCGAACCTGCGACCTTAGCAGCAGCGCGGGTCCGGACTGAAGCGCCTAGAACCGCTCGGCCACAACTGCCGGCTAGATTTTCCTGAGTACGTTAGAGACGAGATCACATGTTATAGCCAATGATGTCCCGAAGAATCAAAAATGGCGTTTGTACGCTATGGCGCTCAACAATGCACTCTGTCCGATCCCTTTCAACATAGTAGCGTTAAACACGAACTCTGCCATCACTGTAGGGCCAGAAGAAGTGGGATTCGTCCGAAAACACTTTCCGTTGATGGCGTTCACATGCCCATTTTCGTCTGAGGCGTTATGGTTTCTGCCGCATGGAAGTTGGCGCAACGACATGCGTGCCACCGGCTCAGCTCTCAACTGATGACGGCGAACCATCGGCATAGACATGTCCATCCCCGTTGTAGCGACCAACGTCGATCCAACATCATGGACGACGCTATTCTGTCGGCTGCAGCCATGCGAACAAGGTAGCGGTCATCCCGAACTGTGGTCTCATTATGTGTGGTCCATTACCCGTTTATCGTTGTGTACGACTCTTTCCTATCCGCCGGTTCCATACACGCTCCACTGTTGTAAAATCATGTCCTTTACGAGCCGCACCAGCATGGTAGGACAAACCCGTTTCATGAGGACTAATTATTTTGCCCCATTGGGACTCACTCACCAGCAGAATTGTGCCCTTTGACGTTGACAAGGAACAATCGAACTTGCTTGCCCGTTTCCACTTCGTTTGACGGCTCTGCAACGACTGAGCGTGTCCTAGAACTGACCTCTCCGGACGCATAAGGGAATGCGCTACTGGACCTACGTATAAGACATCTGTCCATAATTTTAATCACTGTTCTACACATCCTCCGACTTTGGAGTGATTCAGAACATTCCTTTTGGGTGTAGCAATTTTCACAAACAATAGTGTATAAAAATGCAGCAAGTGTAGCAGGTGAAAGGGAATACAGATGTCTAAAAAATGAGGTTGGCTGAAAGTACAAAATGGCCAAGCAGGTATGGCTATAAGGCATATTCAAGGCTTTAAAATTATGCATAACTAGATTAAAGATAGATTTCACCCACACGAAAATTAAAGAGTTCTCTGCAGAAAAGAAAGCAGTTCTAAAAATATCAAGAAGTGAGATATCACGCCCGTACCAAGCGAAGAAGGGAGAGCTGAGAAGTGGAAATAATATATCTGTGGGCTATTCAAGGGAAACAAACTTGAATACAATATTATAAAAAAGGAAGGGAAAGTAGATGCAGATAAGATGGAAGATACGGCACTTTCAGTGCAGGTATGTTTGAATTAAAATAATTAATTTCTGTTAGATTTGTTTATTGTAATTCCACTTATGTATTCACTGTTCACAGACTACTCTGTACTGATTTTCCGTAGCCTCTGTAGGTCAGGGTTGAAGACGAGCATCTGCTGACAGACTCGTTAATAAACGCTTTAAGAAATTTCCGTGATTTTTCAAATCGCTTCCGGCAAATGCTGGTATGATTCTTTTGAAACATTCTGAGCATGTGCTCTGTTTCTAATTAACTCGATGCCCATGGGACGTTAAACACTAAGCTTCCTTTTTTTTTTCCTCTTTCAAGAAAATCATATGCGTTGCCCCCTTTCCCAGTTGTAACTTACGTCCTGTGTACATTGTTGTCAAAGCCTACTTACTCCTGTGTCTCTTGCGTTGTGTTTTTAAGCAAAACCAAGACGATAAAGAATATAGTACATAAAAAATAATGAAGGAGTGGTGTATTTAAGGCTGACCGATATTGTAGCTAGGCCGGAAGGATAACCGGAAACTCTTAAAAACTTTGACGTAGCATAGAGGAAAGAGGAAGCGTTACTTCGGAAATCACGCAGGCTGGGTTATTTCCAAGGATTTTCACTCTGAGAAGCGTGCCACTGGATGAATTCCTAATTAACATGGATAGGTATTTCCTCGCAAACTTTCCGCACTGGACGACAAAGGACTAAAATATGATTGGTCGGCGTTCGGAAGAATCTGTAGAGAGAGTGAATATTCCGTGGTTTCGAGAATATGATTCGCCTTCTGTAGTTACGAGGGAGGGGAGCCGAGCTTTGCTGGGAAGTCAGCGGTGGAGAGAATGAGGTCTTCCGTTTTGAGCGCCCATGTCTGACGGTCGCTTAGTATCAGCTTTTGCTGGTACAGACGGATTTGCTGTCTTTGCTCTCAGGAGATTTTATGGTTAGAACTGTTAGGCACTGTGCTGTTGCGAACTTATACGATTCTGGACTTCGCCTCCCGGTAGGGAGTCGTCGTTGAGTACGCAGCGTTCAATGAGAACACTTCCTCAGTCTATACTGATATAGAGACGTTATCTGAATTCCGTCCTTGTGGCTGGCAGCTCGCGTTTCTTGTCTGTAGAAGACAGAGAGGAGAAGATAGTATTAGAGCATACTACTCAGAGGATTGCCTTCTGCCATCCTAGTGTTTGAAAGAGTTTTTTTATTTTGTGGCTGGAGTTCTTCCATCGTCACAGACGTGTACGAGAACCATCACTCCGACGCACAGGATGCAGTACATGTGGTTATATTGCTAATTGCTTCCGCTTATTAGGGCTATAAAGCTAAATAGCTGTGATCAAGTAAATTTTGCTTCCCTGAGGTCGCACATCACTGTAGATCATCGTGGAAAGTATTGTCTTCTAGTGTTTGGTACGTAGATGATGTCAGTCACCTCGCGTTATTTATATTAGATCGCGTAGCCATAAAAAGGGGGCAGATTTGGGCAACTGATCAGTAATATTAGTTAGGAAATACAAACATTTGTAATATATAAAAGAGTTTTTAATATACAATAAATGTATAAGCACAAACAACATTTATCATTTTGTAGTTACTAGTTCCATTAGCCATTCATTTATGTTTAGGTTGTAATTTATATGTTAAAGAGCAAGAAGAAGAAAATAATGTCACAATTACGAGATCCTAAGATCTGATTCAGGGGGTAATCAGACAGGGCCAAATCTACTTTTCGCGTTCAGTATTTTCCATTGTTCACATTCATTTTACACCCGCCTGAAGTAGCAACTTGGACAGTGATTTGAGGGAAAACTGAAATATTTCACGAACAACTGCTGCTAGCCATGTAAATAAAGTGTTGTGAAGTTCGTGTCTGCGGGACTTAGATATTTTGCGAATAGATAGTTACTCTGGTGTATAAGTTGTGGAATTTTTTCTTTCATGTTGAAAAATAGAATAAATATCAAACTAAAGCATAAAGTGAAACTTCTCTGCTATTTCTTGATCAATATTCTCTTAATAATAATGAAATATGGATCGTTATTTAAATATTTCATGCTTTCTGAACATAATGTGAAAGTTAAAGAAAAACTGAAAAAACAATGGGTCAATTGTTTTGTGAAACTAATGGTCTAAAAGTAAGAAATAAAACAGATTAGAGAACCATTTGTCACGCTGCGTTTACTGTACTTAATATCGAGCATCATTGAAAAGCGTGCCAAATGTTTCTCTAATCTTCTTTATTTCTTACTTTTAGACAAATAATTTCACAAAACATTTGCCCTTTCTTTTTTTTAATTTACTATGGGACTTAACTTCTGAGGTCATCAGTCCCCTAGAACTTAGAACTACTTAAACCTAACCAACTTAAGGACATCACACACATCCATGCCCGAGGCAGGATTCGAACCTGCGACCGTAGCGGTCGCGCGGTTCCAGACTGTAGCGTCTAGAACCGCTCGGCCACCCCGGCCGGCGCCCTTTCTTTCAAAACATTCTTTTATTAATCCATTCGAAGCAAAAAACCGCATGATGATTCCTGAAAACTACAAAAAATCTCTGTTCGTTCCATTTATTTGAATGTTTTTATTGGGTCGTTGCCACGCAGTTTTCAAACGGTGGTACATGTAAGTTGTTGATATAACTGAAGGACTCAACAATTGTCACATTATGCCAACATCATACGCAAAAGAAGCCAGCTTGACATACAGTAAAACCCACCCATAATGTATCTTCTATACATACCTCCTTTGGCATGTCACCTCTCATTTTCATCGATTTTATTAATGTTTCATATCATTTCACGGCGGGAACGGGCCGAATAAGGTTATTCTAATGAGAGCATTTGTACTGAGAGTTCAAAGTACTTTTCACTTGATTGCTATGCATGATGGGAACTGTATGTGGTCTTGCTTTTAGCTTCCTCTGTTACTTCCCTGGATGGCGTGTTGCGAGGCGAGCAGCGAAGGACGCGGCATACTGTGTTTCGGTGTGGGGGGGGGGGGGGGGGGCTGCACTTCGGCGAATACTGAAAGGGCTATACATCAATGGGCTTGAGCGCCTGACAGAACGACTGACCTAGGTCGAATTCTGCCTATTGTACACAGGGCAAAACGACCTGCGAGCCATCTGTGTCGCCGCAGTTTATGTGTTTACCGTTCCGGCGCGTCTGGAACGATGACTGCTGGCGACGACTGACTGTATTGTCTTCATGATTGTGAGAATACTTGTGGACCGTGCCCTGCTGGCACTGAATAGCTAGTGGTCTAGGCATGTTGTTGGCTGGTGGTCTAGGCATGTTGTTTTCGTAGCCGGTCAAATGGCAAGTCCAGTGCCTCCAGCTAAATGGCAGAGGCATGATTGCTCAACTTAAACTGAGGCCAGTTGACATCATAAAGCCCTGCTCTAAATTGGAGGGAACGGTCGCTATTGCCGCGAATGATGTTCTGAGATAGTGTGGGGGAATTTTGGAATCAGCACTGAATGCTGATTCGGGGTTTTTCGAGGGTAGTGGGGAGTTGAGTAACGTTGGCTTTGCTCTTGCGTTGCGCGGGCCCAGGGCATTCGGGATCTGGACTTCGTCGGAATCAGGTGGTCTTGCGACTTAGTCGCACTTTTTCGGAATCGCTGTGGAGTATGACTGCGGTTATACTGCAGTTTTATTCTGCTACTTAAGACCCAGATTCTTACTCTCTTTTCGACCCTCTACTGACAGGGCGAGTAACAGAGTTGCTGCACAGCACGAGTTGGCGCCTACATCAACAGAACGCAGCTTACCGACGACGTGCTGCAGGTTTCAGGACTGGTAAAGTATTTTGCGGCTCCAGCATTGTAGGACCCATCATTTTTGTACTGAAGTCCTCAGCAGCACGCGCGCTCGCTTTGCTACAAGTCCACCTTGTTTGTTTCTCGATGTGTTCCCATTTGAGCTCTCACTAATAATCACAATACTGCATTATAGTCGGGGGAGTAACATTTGACTCATTAGTACCTCCAGTCATTATCATCAGTCTATTGCATCACAGAGAGTAGGAGCCCCTTGTTCTCGAGCCAACTCATATTCTCATAATCTTTCAGTGTAACATACACTTGAGCTTACTATTGTCCGCCCCCAGTAGCTGAGTGGTCAGCGTGACAGAATGTCAATCCTAAGGTCCCAGGTTCGATTCCCGGGTGGGTCGGAGATTTTTCTCCGCTCAGGGATTGGGTGTTGTGTTGTCCTAATCATCATTTCATTCCCATCGACGCGCAAGTCGCCGAAGTGGTGTTAAAGCGAAAGACTTCCACCTGGCGAACGGTCTACCCGACAGGAGGCCCTAGTCACACGACATGAACCTGAGCTTAGTGCTTGTATTGTCAATCAGATACCTTTGTGTTCTGATTTATAATAATTACACTGTAATATTTAATCCGCATATCATTTCATAGATAGATGCAGAATCCCAGTTCCTGTCATTTATTATGATAAGATTCCCTTTTTCGTTACTGGATAGCTAACGATTTTTATTAAATTATTGTGAGTGTGCACTCCTTATTTTACCAACTAGCAGTGTCCACCATCAATTCCTTTCGTTACCGTTGTGCACATAATCAATTAGGTGGTAGATAAGGAGGGGGTCGAGTGCATGTCTAGTTCTCATGCAAAATTCGCCAGATTAAAGAGGTACAAACTCTTCTCCACTCCGGCACCTCGCAGTGGATCAAATAACATAATGCTGAATAATCATGATCTTACATTCATCTAAAGTATGAGGACAGAAGTGCAATCGTCCATGCAAAGAACGTATAGTTTCAGTCACAGATCTCGCGACTTTTGAAAACGAGGTATGCCCGAAATTAGGTATCCAATAAATAAACACCAGTTCTGGTTCACAAAGGAGAATTTATTTTCTTAGACCACCAATATTGGCCGGCCGGGGTGGCCGAGCGGTTCTAGGCGCTACAATCTGGAACCGCGCGACCGCTACGGTCGCATGGATGTGTGTGATGTCCTTAGGTGTTAGTTAGGTTTAAGTAGTTCTAAGTTCTAGGGGACTGATGACCTGAGCAGTTAAGTCCCATAGTGCTCAGAGCCATTTGCACCACCAATATTAAGCTCCCGCGCTTCCTGTTCAGCGAGAGGAAGTAGCAGCTTACAGCTGAATTTGTGCCGAAACCTCTGCACTTGCAGAAACTTCTCAGTGATCAGTACCATCCGTTTATGTCTCGTACATCCATGAGCACCAGCCCCAGTTTACTCCACACAATGCTACCATGCCCTAAAGTTTCTCTCTGGCTCTCGAAGTATCCGCTGATGACCTTGGTGTTTAGCGCCTTCAGCTATAAATCATTATTAAATCGAAGACTCCTCTGCTTATGGATATGAGTGTATATCTGGCTAAAGGCTCCAAGCTGGTCGTTTTCTGGCAAAGAAACATAAAGGAGTCTCAATAAGGAAAGAGAAACTCACAAATTTGCTATGCTGTGCAAATGTTTTACTCCAAATATGTTACTTATTTGTCAGTATTCGACCGATATGATCACAGCAAGACGGAAAAACAGAAAACAAATAAGTCTATCCAGATTGAGTTCAGCTCAGCATGACAGATTGCCCAAGCGATATTCCGAAACTTTGTCTGCATGGGCAACACTTACTCTGAGTAAAGGGGATTCAAAAAGTTCAATGTAGAGCGACTCCGATGTTGGTATACAAGCATCGGCATGTAGGTAAGAGACTAGTGTGACATTCGTGTCTTTCCGACGTGCGTGCAGTAAATGTGGAAACGTGAACTATGGTAACGTTATTACGAAATGCGTCCAAACAGGACCAACGTGCTGTTATTATTTTCTTGGCTGCCGAAGGAGTAACACCGATAGACGTCAACTGGAGAATGGATAATGTGTTTGGGACAGCATGTTTGTCGAAAATCCCCTTTGTGGAATGGTGCGCCCAGTTTCATGCTGGTCGCCGCCCGACACAAGAAGATGATCGATCTGGGAGGTCAGCCTCAATCGCTACACTAGAGCATTCGTCCTAAAGTTCTCATCTCTCCACCAAATGATTATCACGCCTCCTGTCACTTAGAAAAGATCTTGAAGTGTTGACGATTAAAGCCGGACGAGGATGTGCTGCAGGCAGTTGAGGACTTCTTCGTGCAGCGGAATGCGGTGTTTTACCAAAAGTGTATCTTCAACCCTGTCCGTCGGTAGGAATGCTGACGGTGATTTTGCCCGATTGGCATACAGATTGTGGATTGTACGTGCTTAGAACTGAAACTTTTTGATCGCCTTAATACACTACTGGCCATTAAAATTGCTACACCGAGAAGAAATGCGGGTATTTATTGGACAAATATATTATACTAGAACTGAGATGTGATTACATTTTCACGCAATTTGGGTGCATAGATCCTGAGAAATCAGTACCCAGAACAACCACCTCTGGCCGTAATAACGGCTTTGATACGTCTGGGCATTGAGTCAAACAGAGCTTGGATGGCGTGTACAGGTACAGCTGCCCATGCAGCTTCAACACGATACCACAGTTCATCAAGAGTTGTAACGAGCCAGTTGCTCGGCCACCATTGACCAGACGTTTCGGGTTGGTGAGAGATCTGGAGAATGTACTGGCCAGGGCAGCAGTCGAACATTTTCTGTATCCAGAAAGGCCCGTACAGGACCTGCAACATGCGGTCGTGCTTTATCTTGCTGAAATGTAGGGTTTCGCAGGGATCGAATGAAGGGTAGAGCCACGGGTCGTAACACATCTCAAATGTAACGTCCACTGTTCAAAGTGACGTCAATACGAACAAGAGATGACCGAGACGCGCAACCAATGGCACCCCATACCATCACGCCGGGTGATACGCCAGTATGGCGATGACGAATACACGTTTCCAATGTGCGTTCACCGCGATATCGCCAAACACGGATGTGACCATCATGTTGCTGTAAACGGAACCTGGATTCATCCGAAAAAATGACGTTTTGCCATTCGTGCACCCAGGATCGTCGTTGAGTACACCATCGCAGGCGCTCCTGTCTGTGATGCAGCGTTAGGTTAACCGCAGCCACGGTCTCCGAGCTGATAGTCCATGCTGCGTCAAACGTCGTCGAACTAGAGATGGGTCGAACTCGTTCATTCCCGTGAACTACTTCATTCATTTCACTCTTTGCCGTGAAGCGTTCAAATGAAGTAGTTCATTCATGAAGTACGGAAGCCTGGCGAAGTTGCCCAGTTCGCCGCTCAGCCGCGGCTACGCTCGCTTCGCTTCGCTCGTACAATAAAGCTTCGTAATACTTCATAATTTTACCAACAAATGGCCGAACTATGCAGTAACGTGCACGCAACGTTTTACGCTCTTACAGCGTCTGACAATGAGCTAACTTAAATAGGGCATGGTCGAAGGGGACAAAGGAAAGATAAACAGAGAAGCCTGTCACATATAAAGAAGGTATTACATTTAATCTTGCTCGACATTTTCTCATGAAGCGCCCAAAAAAGTCTTTATCTGCCAAGTGAAACATTTTTGTTATATTCATGGCCTGAAAACTAGGGCTACCAACGAAATGCAGTCCAATTTTATGTTCCTTTTAAAATTTAATTCAAAATAGAATGAGTATGTTTACCACTGTCACAAAGTCTATATATCTACGTTAAGTAATTATTCAGAAGTTTTCCTGTGGATTTTATTCTTGTTGAGAATAATAACCATCCAGATTGAAAACGTGCCGGCCGCGGTGGTCTCGCGGTTCTAGGCGCTCAGTCCGGAACCGCGTGACTGCTACGGTCGCAGGTTAGAATCCTGCCTCGGGCATTGATGTGTGTGATGTCCTTAGGTTAGTTAGGTTTAAGTAGTTCTAAGTTCTATGGGACTGATGAACACAGATGTTAAGTCCCATAGTGCTCAGAGCCATTTGAACCATTTGATTCAAAACGTCAACTGTCACCTGTAGTCATTGGTACGATTTCAGGTAAAATCCCACTTTCAGTGTTATTATCAAACCTTTTTTTTTTTTCATGTTGGCTGTGCGCGCTCAAACAGCCAGCCTCTTCGTTTGTATCTGCAATATTCATTAGTCCGCAAGCGCTGCCAACGGTAGGCTACCGGTAGACGCGAAGTATAACTGAACTGCACAAATAGTCACGGGTAAGATGTCAGCAGTGCAGGAAGCAGCTGACGCTGCCTTCCCGTCGCCCCTCTCCTCCACAACCCATCGCAAACCTACCGTTTCCCACAAACGCCGCGCGATTCGTCGACAGGCAGTAGAGGGGGGACTGAAGTGAAGGGAGAATGAGTGACGTAGCACCGATGTAATGGGATGAGGGAGAGGGAAAGGGAGTGAGTGAACTAGAAAAAAGTCTGGAGTGTGCTATCTGTGAAGAGTTTGAAGTACCAGTTCATTTAAATTGAGTGGTTAGTTCACACTTCACTGGAGTGAAGCGTTCATTTGAACGACTCATTCACGAGCTCCCCATCACTACGTCGAACTGTTCGTGCAAATGGTTGTTGTCTTGCAAACGTCCGCATCTGCTGACTCAGGGATCGCGACGTGGCTGCACGATCCGTTACAGCCATGCGGATAAGATGCCTGTCATCTCGACTGCTAGTGATACGAGGTCGTTGGGATCCAGCACGACGTCCCGTATTACCCTCCTGAACCCACCGATTCCATATTCTAACAGTCATGGGATCTCGACCAACGCGAGCAGCAGTGTCGCGATACGATAAATCGCAATCGCGATAGGCTACAATCCGACCTTTATCAAAGTCGGAAACGTGATGGTACGCATTTCTCCTCCTTACACGAGGCATCACAACAACGTTCCACCAGGCAACGCCGGTCAACTGCTGTTTGTGAATGAGAAATCGGTTGGAAACTTTCCTCATGTCAGCACGTTGTAGTTGTCGCCACCGGCGCTAACCTTGTGTGAATGCTCTGAAAAGCTAATCACTTGCATATCACAGTATCTTCTTCCTGTCGGTGAAATTTCGCGTCTGTAGCACGTCATCTTCGTGGTGTAGCAATTTTAATGGCCAGTAGTGTACTTCCAGTAGCGTATAAATGACAAGCAACGCATGCAAAGATAAACTGCAGATAATTTTGCGGTAAGTAATTCAATAAAGTTTCAGTAATAAAATTCGACCAGGCATCTCTTATAATGGAAAATTAAACCAAAACTGCAAAGCTAATTAAAAGTGTGCGTAGTCCGATCTTTGGTAAATATTAAAAGATCTAAAATAACCTTCAGGTGTTACTTGGAAGCATAATTGTACCGGTTGGTTATAATTAAAGTGCAGCTACTTACAGAGGTCCAGTGCGGGCTGTAATTATCGTATGACAGCGAAATTTGATAGATATGCTAATATGTTAATGCGGAACCGATTTACGCTGGAAAACAAATTGTTTCCAGTTGTGACCACCATATCCAAATCTGGCACTGTACACTTTCATGACGGTGTGATATCCACGCTGTCATTTGACAAGCCATAGCGTGAATGAACAGTATGGTTCTCGAGAAGAGAGACGGTACGCTGTTGTGAAACTGTTTTAAGTGAACGGCAGCAATTGCAGTGCCGCATTGAGAGAGTACCGCAGACTGACACATCTGAGGAGCGGCCCAATGTCATTAAATGGTATAAAGAAGATTACCATGGAATTCGAAAACGCGGCTGAGCTTAGTGTGGCGCATGCAAGAGGAAAGCGCCACATCCTGGTGGAAGTTATTGACGAGGTTGCTGTTGCTGTAACTGACCATGAAGCATGTGCCCTGGGTAATACTAGTGCTCGTGCAGTGTCACGAGAATTGTCCAACACTACGGCACGTTTTGCAGTCTATTTTACACTGGTACGCGTACGAGAGAAAGATGGTGCAGCAACTGAAACCTAATGATCCCAGCGACGTTCTGAATTTGCTCTTTCGTTTCATAAAAGAAGACGAAGTAAATATTCAAGAATTCGAATCGAGAACAGCTGCCAACATGAGAAACGTAGAAGTAAATATCCTCGTAGTAGTGAAGCAACTTAAATCACTTAATAAAAGCAAGTCTTCTGGTCCAGACTGTATACCAATTAGGTTCCTTTCGGAGTATGCTGATGCATTAGCTCCATACTAAACAATCATGTACAACCGTTCGCTCGACGAAAGATCCGTATCCAAAGACTGAAAAGTTGCACAGGTCACACCAATATTCAAGAAAGGTAGTAGGAGTAATCCACTAAATTACAGGCCCACACCGTTAACGTCGATATGCAGCAGGATTTTAGAACATATACTGTGTTCGAACATAATTAATTACCAAGAAGAAAACGGTCTATTGACACACAGTCAACATCGATTTATTCACATGAAGTGCTGAGTGCTATTGACAAGGGATTTCAGATCGATTCCGTATTTGTGGATTTCCAGAAGGCTTTTGACACTGTACCACACAAGCGGCTCGTAGTGAAATTGCGTCTCATGGAATATCGTCTCAGTTATGTGACTGGATCTGTGATTTCCTGTCAGAGAGGTCACAGTTCGGTGTAATTGACGGAAAGTCATCGAGTAAAACAGAAGTGATTTCTGGCGTTCCCCAAGGTAGTGTTATAGGCCCTTTGCTGTTCCTTATCTATATAAACGATTTGGGAGACAATCTGAGCACCCGTCTTCGCTTGTTTGCAGACGACGATGTCGTTTATCGACTAATAAAGCCATTACAAGACCAAAACAAACTGCAAAACGATTTAGAAGAAATATCGGAATGGTGCGAAAAGTGGCAGTTGATCTTAAATAACGAAAAGTGTGAGGTCATCGACATGAGTGCTAAAAGGAACGCGTTAAACTTCGGTTACACGATTAATCAGCCTAATCTAAAAGCCGTAAATTCAACTAAATACCTAGGTATTACAATTACGAACAATTTAAATTGGAAGGAACACACAGAAAATGTTGTGGGGAAGGCTAACCAAAGACTGCATTTTATTGGCAGGACACTTAGAAAGTGTAACAGACCTACTAAGGACTACGCTTGTCCGTCCACTTTTAGAATACTGTTGCGCGGTGTGGGATCCTTACGAGATAGGACTGACGGAGTACATCGAAAAAGTTCAAAGGAAGGCAGAAAGTTTTGTATTATCGCGAAATATGGGAGAGAGTGTCACAGAAATGATACAGGATTTGGGCTGGACTTCATTAAAACAAAGGCGTTTTTCGTTGCGACGGAATCTTCTCACGAAATTCCAATCACCAGCTTTCTCCTCAGAATGTGAAAATATTTTGTTGACACCGACTTACATAGGGAGGAACGATCACCAAGATAAAATAAGGGAAATCAGAGCTCGTACGGAAAGATATAGGTGTTCATTCTTCCCGCGCGCTATTCGAGATTGGAATAATAGAGAATTGTGAAGGTGGTTCGATGAACCCTCTGCCAACTTAAATGTGATTTACAGAGTATCCATGTAGATGGTACGGATCGAAGTTAATGACATGTGGTCGGGCAATATTCTAATGAGTGACGAGACACAATTTACACGTCAGAGTAAAGTGAATACACAGAACTGCCGAATTTGAGGTACTGTTAAACCGCGAGTTGTGCACGAAGAGCCATTGCACTCGGCGTATGTGACTGTGTGGTGTAGATTCACAAGCATCTTCATTCTCCATCCGTTTTTCTTTGCAGAGAATACATCCAGAGGGCCTGTCAGGTGTACCGTGACGTCTTTATGTTATCGAGACCTCCTTGTACAGTATGTGAGTCTTGCTTTGGAAGAGAGTAACTCTGTTGACACCACTGTCTCCATGTAAGATGGGGCAACACTTCATGTCGCTCACCCAGTGAAAGATATGCTTAATACAACCTTCCACGGACGTGTTATCTCCAGAGGCTTTCCAGAGGCATGGCCTGCAAGATCACCTGATGTGAATTCATACGACTTTTGGCTCAGAAGATATTTAAAAGAACATGTTTACCACGGACGCATTCGGTCTCTACGTGATGTGAAGGCCAGTATACAGCGACACGTTGTTCAGATTCCACCGGAGCTGCTGCGAGCAACTGTTGATTACGTTAGTTAGTTACGTGTTCCATTGATCAATAGCACGGAAAAACCGTTATGATGTGGAACGTGTCAAATGCATAAGAAATGCGCACAGGAAACAAGTTTTTTTTTCATTATAGTGTTATGCCTAAATATTCCTATTATCTATCCCATTCCCTTAAATTGCACAAAATGCATATATAATATCTCCAGATTTATTTACTCATATTCAAGAAATCATCTATGGTATAGAAGGAGTTGTCAAGGAGGGAGGTATGATTTCAATTTGTTTTTGAAACTATTACTGCTGTCTGTCAGACATTTTATTTCGTCTGGTAATTTATCAAAAAGTTTTATAGCAGCATATTTTACCCCTTTCTGTGCCAAAGATAGGTTAAGTAAAGGATAGTGTAGGTCCTTCTTTTTTCTGGTATTGTAATCACGAAAGTCGCACACATTATTCTAACTACTTTCTTTTGAGCAATGAATACCTTTTGCCTAAGTGTTGAGTTGCCCCAGAATATTATTCCGTATGACATCAGAAAGTGGAAGTATGCAAAGTATGTTAGCTTACTAATTTCTACATCTTAAAAATTGGCAGTTATTCTGGTTGCAAAAGTTGCTGAACCTAGTCGCTTTAGGAGATCCAAAATATGAATTTTCCAATTAATATTCTCATCTATATGTACACCCAAAAACTTAGTATGCTCTACCCTGGCTACTGACTTCTTTTGATGTGTTATGTCTATTGAAGGAATTGTACTTTTTGCAGCAGAAATTTGTATGTACTGTGTTTTTTCAAAGTTCATAGCAAGCCCATTCGCAGAAAACCAATTAATAACTTTTCCCAAGACCTTATTTATATCATTTTCTATCGGACTTTCTTTTACTGGATTAATAATTATGCTTGTATCATCAGCAAACAGTGTCAGTTCAGCATCTTGCTTCACATAAGAAGGGAGGTCATTCACATATATCAAGAACAGGAGGGGACCCATGATCGAACCGTGTGTAATGTAATTTCACCACAGTTAGAAGAAGTGGCAAACTCCTTTGAATTACTTGAAGCACATAAAGATACTTTTTGCCTCCTGTTCTGTAGATATGACTTAAACCACTCATATGCTGTTCCATTTATATCATAGAATTGTAATTTCTCTAACATAATGTCATGGTTCACACAATCAAATGCTTTGGATAAGTCACAGAATATTCCTACTGGTGACATTTTACTATTTAAAGACTCTGTTATGTGGGCAGTGAAATAGTATATTGCTGTCTCAGTGGAACAGCAATTCTGAACTGTGATTTGCTAAGTATCCCATTACTGTTGAGATGGCTAACCACTCTTGAGTACATTACTTTCTCAAAGATTTTTGAAAATGCTGTAAGCAAGGATACTGGCTGGTAATTATTGACATCTGTGGTTTCCCCCTTTTTGTAGAGAGGCCTGACAATGGCATATTTTAACCTGTCTGTAAAAATACCCTGAGTACGTTTTACGGATGCAGCATCTCGTAGACGGTCAAATATTTGGCAAAGATACTAATCAGCATTGTGCCTTTGTCACTTGTTCGAACTTTCTGCCGACGTCCCGTACCTAATCCGTTAAATATAGAAACATGTCTCTATGTTTTTCTTGTATTCACAGCGCGAGATTTCCAGTTGGTGGCCAAAATTGGAACTAATTTACCTCCGGCGTAAATCGGTCCCGCATTAAGACGTTAGGATACCTACCGAGCTGCCTAGCCTAGCTGCCATACGATAATTACAGCAAAAACTGGACCTCTGTGTGTAGCTGCAGTTTAATTATAACCACTCGGTGTATCCACTGCTGCTGTTGAAACAACATCAGATCTGAGAGTAAAAAAGTTATTTCCTCCAAAGAAATTAAGAGGAAGCTCAGCGGAGTGGCCTTAGACTCTGAGACTGCAGCGACGAATAATAACTGCTCGTGGAGACTTGCCTGCCATGACCAAGGGAAACAAGGGCATCAACCACGAATTCATTTATCATGAAGGTGAAATCGTTAAGACAATTGAAGAACTTCTTAATATTATTCACGAAGTATTAGAACCTAAACTAGGCAGCACATTTCCATTGTGTGAAGTTAAGACTTGGGAAGTTTCTTCGAATCTTAGATGAAATGATAGTGACAGGCATCTGCAGACTTCTGACGAGACAGTCATCATGCAAAATAATTAGAGGAAAATCTACAGAGATATATGCTGCAATGAATATTTGTAACGAGTGTTCCAAATAGACAATCGGCAGCGCGCCACCAACTGCGCTCTTCGAGCATGCGTCACGGACCGAATAACAGCTTCAACCTGGCACTAGTTTCTCACCGCATCTACCTAATTCCTCAGATAATCTCCCACAATGTTGTTGAAGTTAAATCTCTTTCGTCCATTGGGTTTAGTCCCGCAGAAAAAGTGGCCAGCCTCTTCTGAGTTGAGAAAGTTGTAAGGTGGCTGTAATTTCGCACCTTACAAGCACTCATCTACATACTTTGCCGTGATTTACAACCGGAATTAGGTATCATTTGATAGGTTTTACATAGGATATATGAATATTTATAGAAGAGTGATATTGCCACGTACACCTTGTAAACAGTTGTTAACGCTTATTGCATGAAAGGTGATGGAGTGTCTTTATTATCGAAACAGCGTAATGATGATTGCCTATGCTAGCAGAGGTTGGAATGCCAGTGGAAATGAAACGGCAGGCGTAACTCAGGTCCTGGGTGGAAAAGCCCGCACAGGTGTGTTGGTCCTGCTTAACAGTGGAAGTAGCCCTAGCCGGACGGTCGAGGCACCTGAGCGCTGAAGCACAATGCAGCAGCGGTTGGCCGGTGTTGTAGCTGGGCTGGAAGGATAACCGGAAACTGAAAATCTTTGACGCAGCAGAGAGGAACAAGGAAGCATTACTTGGGAAATCAATGAAGTCCTAATTAACGGGGATAGGTATTTCCTCGCAAACTTTCCACTCTGGACGACGAAGGATTAAAATATGGTTGGTCGGCGTTCGGAAGAATCTGTAGAGAGGGAGAACATTCCATGGTTTCGAGAATATGATTCGTCTTCTGTAGTTACGAGGGAGGGGAGCCGAGCTTTGCTGGGAAGCCAGTGGTGGAGAGAATGAGTTCTTCCGTTTTGAGCTCCAGTGTCTGACGGTCGCTTAGTATCAACTTCTGTTGGTACAGACGGACTTGCTACCTTTGCTCTCAGGAGATTTTATAGTTAGAACTGTTAAGCACTGTACTGTCGCGAACTTATACGACTCTGGACTTCGCCTCCGCGTAGGCAGTCGTCGTTGAGTATGCAGCCTTCAATGAGAGCACTTCCTCTGTCTATACTGATATAGAGACGTTATCTGAATCCGTCCTTGTGGCTGGGAGCTCGCTTTTCTTGTCTGTAGAACACAGAGAGGAGAGGTCAGTATTAGATCATACTAGTCAGGGGACCGCCTTCTGCCGTCCTAGTGTTTGAAAGAGTTTTTTAGTTTGTGGCTGGAGTTCTTCCATCGTCGCAGGCGTGTACGAGAACCATCACTCCGACGCACCGGACGCAGTACATACGGTGATATTGCTAATTGCTTCGGCTTATTAGGGCTGTAAAGCTAAACAGATGTGATCTCTTAAGTTTTATTTCCACCGAGGTTGCACAGCACTGTAGATCATCGTTGAAAGTATTGTCTGCTAGTGTTTGGTACGTAGATGATGTCAGTCACCTCGCGTTGTTTATATTAGATCGCGTAGCTATAAAAAGATGGCATATTTGAGCAATTTGATCAACCGTATTATTAGGAAATTCATTTGTATCGCTTTATGTCCATTGGACATTGAAATACACTCCTGGAAATGGAAAAAAGAACACATTGACACCGGTGTGTCAGACCCACCATACTTGCTCCAGACACTGCGAGAGGGCTGTACAAGCAATGACCACACGCACGGCACAGCGGACACACCAGGAACCGCGGTGTTGGCCGTCGAATGGCGCTAGCTGCGCAGCATTTGTGCACCGCCGCCGTCAGTGTCAGCCAGTTTGCCGTGGCATACGGAGCTCCATCGCAGTCTTTAACACCTTTAGCATGCCGCGACAGCGTGGACGTGAACCGTATGTGCAGTTGACGGACTTTGAGCGAGGGCGTATAGTGGGCATGCGGGAGGCCGGGTGGACGTAGCGCCGAATTGCTCAACACGTGGGGCGTGAGGTCTCCACAGTACATCGATGTTGTCGCCAGTGGTCGGCGGAAGGTGCACGTGCCCGTCGACCTGGGACCGGACCGCAGCGACGCACGGATGCACGCCAAGACCGTAGGATCCTACGCAGTGCCGTAGGGGACCGCACCGCCACTTCCCAGCAAATTAGGGACACTGTTGCTCCTGGGGTATCGGCGAGGGCCATTCGCAACCGTCTCCATGAAGCTGGGCTACGGTCCCGCACACCGTTAGGCCGTCTTCCGCTCACGCCCCAACATCGTGCAGCCCGCCTCCAGTGGTGTCGCGACAGGCGTGAATGGAGGGACGAATGGAGACGTGTCGTCTTCAGCGATGAGAGTCGCTTCTGCCTTGGTGCCAATGATGGTCGTATGCGTGTTTGGCGCCGTGCAGGTGAGCGCCACAATCAGGACTGCATACGACTGAGGCACACAGGGCCAACACCCGGCATCATGGTGTGGGGAGCGATCTCCTACACTGGCCGTACACCACTGGTGATCGTCGAGGGGACACTGAATAGTGCACGGTACATCCAAACCGTCATCGAACCCATCGTTCTACCATTCCTAGACCGGCAAGGGAACTTGCTGTTCCAACAGGACAATGCACGTCCGCATGTATCCCGTGCCACCCAACGTGCTCTAGAAGGTGTAAGTCAACTACCCTGGCCAGCAAGATCTCCGGATCTGTCCCCCATTGAGCATGTTTGGGACTGGATGAAGCGTCGTCTCACGCGGTCTGCACCTCCAGCACGAACGCTGGTCCAACTGAGGCGCCAGGTGGAAATGGCATGGCAAGCCGTTCCACAGGACTACATCCAGCATCTCTACGATCGTCTCCATGGGAGAGTAGCAGCGTGCATTGCTGCGAAAGGTGGATATACACTGTACTAGTGCCGACATTGTGCATGCTCTGTTGCCTGTGTCTATGTGCCTGTGCTTCTGTCAGTGTGATCATGTGATGTATCTGACCCCAGGAATGTGTCAATAAAGTTTCCCCTTCCTGGGACAATGAATTCACGGTGTTCTTATTTCAATTTCCAGGAGTGTATAAACATTTTAATATATAAAAGGGTTTTTAATCTACAATAAATTTATACACAGAAACAGCATTTATCATTTTGTAGTCACCAGTTCCCTTAACCATTCATTTATGTTTATGTTGTAATATATATGTTAAAGAGCAAGAAGGAGGAAATAATATCACAATTAAGAGATCCTAAGAGCTGCTTCAGGGGATAGTCAGACAGGGCCAAATCTTGATTTTCGTGTTCATTATTTTCAGTTTCGCGCATTCATTTTACACCCGAATGGATTAGCATCTTGGAAAGTGTGGAAAGGAGTTGAAACTATTCAGTGCGTTAGCACAGTTGTTGCAGTCAAATATCCACGTTAGAGACACAGTTCAGAATCTTGTCCCAAATATTTAACTCTTAAGACATCTGTGCCGAAACTCGGTGATTAAACGAATAACTGGAGACAATTTCCCCCTTATATAGGGCGAACATTAATAAAACAGACAAACTGCAGGGACGGATTTCTGACTCGAAGTGGAGGAAAAACGGTCTACGAACATGTGTCCGGAAATGGACGGTGTACGTGCAACGACTACAAGTCGTCACGGAACACAGTACACAGCTGCATCGCATCCACGTCACAACAGACGTTTAAAGTGACCTCCATGGGACTGCACGTGATAGGGATGGTAGCGGTTGTCATGCAGGATACACATAATCGTACTTTGGCTTACAGAAAGTTGACGGGACACTTGCCTGGAGCTCAGTATCCTGCCGGTCCTCGACATCTGTTGCACGCTCAGTACCCCTCCTCCCTGCACGTTCGTCTGTCTGCAAGGAACCATGATCACATATACGCCCAAAAAGGGCTTCAATTGTTGTGTGATGCGGTTCGTTTCTTTGAGGTACTTGTTTTGGTATAGTCGTGCTGCCTCTAGACCATTTTAATCTGCTAGACCTACATCTACATCTACATGGTTGCTCTGCAATTCCCACTTCAGTGCCTGGCAGAGGGTTTATCGAACCGTTTTCATATTTCTTCTGTACCATTATACTCTCGAATGGCGCGTGGGAAAAAGGAGCACCTAAATCTTTCCGTTCGAGCTCTGGTTTCTCTTATTTTATTATGATGATCATTTCTCCCTACGTAGGTGGGTGTCAACAAAATATTTTTGCATTCGGAAGAGAGAGTTTGTGATTGAAATTCCGTAAATAGACCTGGCCGCAAAGAAAACCGCCTTTGTTTCAGTGACTGCCACCCCAACTCGCGTATCATATCAGTGTCACTCTCAACCCTATTGCGTGATAACACGAAACGGGCTGCCCTTCTTTGCACTTTGTTGATGTCTTCCGTCAATCCTACCTGGTAAGGATCCCACACCGCGCAGTAATAGGTTGGTTGGTTGGTTGGTTGGTTTGGGGAAGGAAACCAGACAGCGAGGTCATCGGTCTCATCGGATTAGGGAAGGATGGGGAAGGAAGTCGGCCGTGCCCTTTCAAAGGAACCATCCCGGCATTTGCCTGGAGCGATTTAGGGAAATCACGGAAAACCTAAATCAGGATGGCCGGACGCGGCATTGAACCGTCGTCCTCCCGAATGCGAGTCCAGTGTCTAACCACTGCGCCACCTCGCTCGGTCGGCGCAGCAATATTCCAGCAGAGGACGGACAAGTGTAACGTAGATTGTCTCTTTAGTGGGTTTGTCGCATCTTCTAAGTGTTCTGCCAACAAAGCGCAGTCTTTGTTTCGCCTTCCCCACAATATTATTTATCTATGTGGTCTTTCCAATTTAAGTTGCTCGTAGTTGTAATTCCTGGGTATTTAGTCGAATTGACAGCCCTTAGATTTGTGCGATTTATCGTGTACCCAAAATTTATCGGATTTCTTTTAGTACCCATGTGGATGACCTCGCACTTTTCTTTGTTTAGTGCCAATTGCCACTTTTCGCACCATACAGAAATTCTCTCTAGATCATTTTGTAACTGGAATTGATCGTCTGATGACTTTACTAGACGGTAAATTACAGCATCATCCGCAAACAATCTAAGGGGGCTGCTCAGATTATCACCTAGATCATTTATGTAAATCAGGAACAGAAGAGGGCCTATGACACTACCTTGCGGAACGCCAGATATCACTTCTGTTATACTCGATGATTTACCGTCTATCACTACGAACTGTAACCTCTCTGAGAGGAAATCACTAATCCAGTCATACAACTGAGACGATACTCCATATGCACGCAATTTGATTAATAGTCGCTTGTGAGGAACGGTATCAAAAGCCTTCTGGAAATCTAGGAATATGGAATCGATCTGAGATCCATTGTCGACAGCACTCATTACTTCATGGGAATAAAGAGCTAGCTGTGTTGCACAAGAACGATATTTTCTGAATCCGTGTTGGTTGTATATCGATAAGTCATTTTCTTCAAGGTGATTCATAATGTTCGAGTACAGTACATGCTCCAAAATCCTACTGCAAATTGAGGTCAGTGATATGGGTCTGTAATTCAATGGGTTACTCCTATTTCCTTTCTTTAATATTGGTGTGACCTGTGCTACTTTCCAGTCTTTAGGAACAGACCTTTCGTCAAGTGAGATTTAACACAAACACCATCTCGGTTTGTTCCCGACATGAATACCAGCCCATTCTACTGCTTATAGTGTGCTGAGATAATCACACAGCGTGCAACACACAAGGAACGCAAGGAACGTGGTCAAAGGAACTGCCATTCGTCAGCGCCATCTACAGTGGCAGCGATGCTTCTCCGGACATGTTCATACGACCTTTTCTCCTCAATTTCCAGTCAGGAATCCGTCCCTACAGTCTGTCAGTTTTATTATTGTTCACCCTGTATATTTTCATCTACGTGATTACTCCTCCCGCAGAGAGCTTGTCTGCTGCAAGGGCGCCTGACAGTGATGGTCCAAGAACTTCATCAGCGGTGAAGATTAAGACTGAGAAAACTGATGCTCCTGTATTGGATGTGGACCCTGATCAGAAAAAAATACAAACAAGTGATAGTTTAGTTGCCAAACCCAAACCAGAGGCTGCAGTAGTTGAGACACAGGTCCCGGCGGAGGTTCGAGTCCTCCCTCGGGCATGGGTGTGTGTGTTTGCCCCTAGGATAATTTAGGTTAAATAGTGTGTAAGCTTAGAGACTGATGACCTTAGCAGTTACGTCCCATAAGATTTCACACACATTTTAACATTTGAATTTGGTGAGACACAGACAGGAAATGGTCCGGAAGACACAGAGACTGCGCTTTGGTTTTTACATCGAAAGACGATTTGCAAGAGCACACAAACCCAGGAAGAAACGGGGTTCTCATGTCTGTCCAGTTTGTCAGGAAGCTTTCAGCACCGACCTTTTGTACAGTGCACATTTAAAAATACATCGTCTGGAGTGCAAATATTGTGGGAAGTTCTCCACGAGACATCAGAACCTTAACCTCCATGCAAACAGGCATCTAGGAATCAAACCATGTAAGTGCGGCGTTTGTGACAAATCTACATGTACACCTACATCTACATACATACTCCGCAATCCACCATACGGTGCGTGGCGGAGGGCACCTCGTACCACAACTAGCATCTTCTCTCCCTGTTCCACTCCCAAACAGAACGAGGGAAAAATGACTGCCTATATGCCTCTGTACGAGCCCTAATCTCTCTTATCTTATCTTTTTGGTCTTTCCGCGAAATGTAAGTTGCCGGCAGTAAAATTGTACTGCAGTCAGCCTAAAATGCTGGTTCTCTAAATTTCCTCAGTAGCGATTCACGAAAAGAACGCCTCCTTTCCTCTAGAGACTCCCACCCGAGTTCCTGAAGCATTTCCGTAACACTCGCGTGATGATCAAACCTACCAGTAACAAATCTATCAGCCCGCCTCTGAATTGCTTCTATGTCCTCACTCAATCTGACCTGATAGAGATCCCAAACGCTCGAGCAGTACTCAAGAATAGGTCGTATTAGTGTTTTATAAGCGGTCTCCTTTACAGATGAACCACATATTCCCAAAATTCTACCAATGAACCGAAGACGACTATCCGCCTTCCCCACAACTGCCATTACATGCTTGTCCCACTTCATATCGCTCTGCAATGTTACGCCCAAATATTTAATCGGCGTGACTGTGTCAAGCGCTACACTAGTAATGGAGTATTCAGACATTACAGGATTATTTTTCCTATTCATCTGCATTAATTTACATTTATCTGTATTTAGAGTTCGCTGCCATTCTTTACACCAATCACAAATCCTGTCCAAGTCATCTTGTATCCTCCTACAGTCACTCAACGACGACACCTTCCCGTACACCACAGCATCATCAGAAAACAGCCGCATATTGCTATCCACCCTACCCAAAAGATCATTTATTTAGATAGAAAACAACAGCGGACCTACCACACTTCCCTGGGGCACTCCAGATGATACCCTCACCTGCGATGAACACTCACCATCGAGGACAACGTACTGGCTTCATTTATAATCAAACAAAAACTGACTGAACACACTAATTTTCACACTGGAGAACCTCCTATTGGATGTGATTTGTGTTGTGAGACGTTTTGCCGGTACAGAAATCTCATACAACATAAAAACAGACATCATCTGAATTTTTAGAAAAAAGTGAAAGATTTTATTTGCCAGTGTGGTGAAGTATTCCATACAAAAAAGAAACTGGAGTGGCACAAAGAGGCACATGACGCAAAACCAAAATCCTGTGGATTCTGCAGTGTGAAGTTTGTACATGGCAGTAAGTCTAACAAGACATACGTAAAGCTCATGATACTCGTTATGTACCTCAGAAGGAACGTGACGGAGAAAATGTTGAGTGCCCAGTCTGTTCTGCTGTCTGTCTTAAAAATTCACTTTCGGCTCATATGCGTTTACATTCTGGAGAGCGACCACACCAGTGTCCCCTTTGTTCAAAGAGTTTCACCACAAAGTGGAATTTGCGGCTTCATTGCTGGACCCATACAGCACGCTCTGCGAAGCCATGTGTGAAATTTGTAGAGCAGCATTTCACAGGGAAACATGCTATTCAGCTCATGTACGATCTCATCGTGGTACAAGGCCTTATACTTGGAATTACTGCGGCCGTTGCTTTGTGTATAAATACAATTGTGTACGCCATGTACGTGAACACGAATTAGGAAAAAATTATGTGTGTGGTGTGTGTGGAAAACTATTTCATAGAGGCTATTACCTGAAGGAACACGTGACTGTGCACACAGGAGTACGGCCCTACACGTACCACATTTGTGGCAAAGCATCTCCAACTAAATCTAATCACAATAAGCATCTGAAAATTCATCATGCACGAGAACCTGTAAATACTGAGGGTAAAGTATAAAGTGTTTAATGTTATTTCTTAAGTAGTGTTTAGTGACGTCAGTAGCATGTTTTGTACATCCTCCAAAATATGCCAAATTTCCAGGAAGTAATGCAACACAGTTTTTCTCCCTTTAGCCCACAACAATTCTCATATGTGATCAGTGATTTACAATGGGAAGATTTATTCAGTGACCTGAAGACTTTGCCCCAGGTACACTGCCAGAGTGTCCGCAGCTCGTGGTCGTGCGGTAGCGTTCTCGCTTCCCACGCCCGGGTTCCCGGGTTCGATTCCCGGCGGGGTCAGGGATTTTCTCTGCCTCGTGATGACTGGGTGTTGTGTGATGTCCTTAGGTTAGTTAGGTTTAAGTAGTTCTAAGTTCTAGGGGACTGATGACCATAGATGTTCAGTCCCATAGTGCTCAGAGCCATTTGAACCATTTTACACTGCCAGAATAGTTTTGTATTACGAAGTCTGAAAGTAGTATCCATCACAAACAGCATAGCAGCTGTCAAGTTTTACCACAAATGTAACAATGTATTATCGAGCTTTGCATTGCCTAAACATGTCTGAGCTATCTTCAGTGAGTTTTTGGTTATTATTCTGCTGAAAAGAAAAACTGAGTGAAGTGTCCAACGATGAACTATAAGAGGTGTCATGTGATGTCCGCCCAGACCAAATGACGAGAACAATGACAAACATAATAGAAAACGAAAGAAAGAAAGCGGTAAAACGCTTTGCTGGAAACCGAATGGTCGCGGCAAAAAATTCCAGTCGGATCTTGGATCTTTCATTCTGTATTTTACCTAGCCTCCTCTTTCAACGATGTGAGGAGTCGCTAGAAACTACACGTGGATTGGATTCCATGTTAAACAGTAGGTCTCTTTTCTCGGTTAGATAACTGGATAATTGCATCCAGTTTTGGTGATGTAACATTTTGCATTAAGAATGTGTTAGCGTGAATAAGTGACTTCAGAGCTGAAGAGAATAATTAGATATTATTTAAGATCACAAATCAAGCGCGGGGTTATCCTCTCGTGCAACGAATATCAGGGGAGTGTAGTCAATGCAGAACAGGAACTACTTGAGTTGGAATTCGGCCCACTTAATAGGTGATTTGTTTTAGATGATGTCCCTCACTTGAAAAAGGCGATCGTAGACGAAGTAAAGAATATTTTGTTGAGATCAAATATCTGTCAAAATAAAGTAAACGCTCAACAAACAAAACACGTACGAATGAGACGATCAAAATCTGATGAAAAACAAGTAAAATATTATGTCTGCTTCTCCGAAATTATGACAGTTATGAGCACACAAATATGAATAACTGCGTAATCAGTAATTATGAATAACTGCTCAAGAGTTTACCCTTTTTATTGGAGTAAGTAGTGAATGTAATGCATCTGCTTTGGAGGGAGAAACTCCCGAATTTAGACAAAAGACCTTTCTTCTCTACGCAGAGATTGTCAAGTGAGTTAAGCCGTGCTAAATAGTGTTTATAATGAAGGACTTACATATGACTAACAAAGAATACAATACACTTCCTTATTGCCATGGGCCATATCCACTACATGTATGTTGTACTTGGAAAAGCGTAATACATCGTTGTGGGTTTGGGGTGTCGGAAGAAACTCCTGATCACACAATATTTCAGGGCCTCATGTAGAAATAAGTTGCCTCTGTGGAAGGCAACTCAGATGAGCTCATTTTTCGAGTAGTGATTTTAGTTATATCAGTTGGCCAATAGCAAAAGTTTAGTAAATACATTGCGATAGAGTTTTTAATTGTGATGGGTATTTTGCATTATTTTAGCCTAGAAAGAACATAGTAGACTCACATACGTGTGAAACACTATTTCTGATAAAATTGAAGGGCTTATTTCAATAGTGGTACAAGTCCATTTTTGTTCATTTTGAGATACAGAGTCCTAAAATTAAATTTGCGCTGAAAAATCGGCAGTTGAGATACCAGAAATATTCAAGCGTATGGCTTCTTGCTAGAGATGAACCTTTCTTTCTGTTTGTTTGGATCATTAATTTCAGAAGCATTACAGGCAGGAAAGTGGAGGTAATGGACTTGTACCACTATTGAAATAAGCCCTTCAATTATATAACAGAAGCGAAAATCGTTTTAGTATTAAAGTAACTAAATATTGCTTATTAACAACTATTTGTCAAGAATGTACTTCCAGAATATTGACTCCGATAGCGTTTCAGTACGCTGCTGAATAATTATAAAGCGTTGGCAGAAAGGAATAACCGTGTCTATTGAACCACATGAAACTGTCTGGAATCACCATATCACACAAGTATCTTGTCAATAACTCTACATATCTTGAAATAAGTTGACACCTAATTTGCTTCCGAATGGGGAAAAGCATATTTAATATAAGATATGTCAACCGTGCACTGCAGAGTAGGTTACAATGGTTCGCGAATGTTGCCGACCACAAATGCAAAAGCTTACACATTCTTGCGAGGAAACAAACAATTTTAGTCGTTGTGTTGTAATTATTATTAATTTACCAATAACGCACCTTCAGATCGGCTGATATTAGGTGGTGTTAGGCAGATGGGATACCGAGCATACAAAAGTACCAGCAAATAATTTCCCTCGTCAAATATTCAGAAATATTGTTCGATGTCCTATAGGTTAACAGAACGGAATGTAGCCGAAATATGCTCAAAAGGATTTTGTTTTACTTTGTCAGGATACATGGGACCATCTAATCCACAGCCACTTGCAAGGAATCACTACATTTACAGTTCACAGAATGTTCATAAAAAGGAGGAAAACACGAAGAACAAGAGATTTTTCGTACATTATATATCAGCGAACTCCTGCTGCGAGAAACTCATGAGCTGAATAAAAAGACCGTGTTGCAGCTTGTATTTGAAAATCTGAGGAATCCTGATGAAAATGGAGCCTGCAAAATAATACACATCTTTCTGTACAATAGTTACGGCAGTGTAATTTAAATGCACATTTTCGACTGTGTAAGCGTTCACTCAGTGAATATTGAACAATTTTCTAAGTGCCTCTTCATTATTATCTATCAATCTCGCGTGACGATATACTTACTGGGATGGTGAAACTGGAACGCCTAGACGCATCAACAGCTGTGTACCGTAGTTCCGGGTAGATGGGACGTTTTATTCAAGCAACTACGGCAGTAGTGATAACAGGTTTTGGTGTTACAAGAAAAGAATGTAACAAATAAATGCAAATAAGTTATCACGCGTTGCTAGGTTCATAATGCCCGGCCTAGAGCCTTTAATATCACTTCCGCGGAAGTGCAGTTCACTTACCTACCAAATACGCGCCGACCGCCTGCATGCAGGGGAAGAAGTCCGTCTACAACCCCGCGCCTCCTGGCACCGACACAGGGGATATTGATTGCTTCTACACTTTACCAGAATGCGACATCTTCAGGGAGTGCCGCTACTAAATAACACCACATGCTCACATCTTCAGTACCAACTTCTTTTTAAAGGACGAAAGAAACGACCTAGTCCGTTGTTTCAAACTGTCAAGCAGAAACCGAGATCTCGACAGGCCGCAAACTGCATTTCCTGTTCGATCGCTTGCCGGACGTCACCTAGCAACAAACCAACTTGGGAGTGCAGGCCAGTTTCCTTCTCCCGTGATGTTCTCGAAGGGCGCTTAACCTCACTGAAAGCAGAAGTTTCTATTTGCAAAAAAATGTAAATACGCTTGTCGCCGCAGCCTAGCATTCCTCAGGTTCGATGCGTTCTTGAGACGTTCTCAGCGCATTTGGACACAAACATTTATGGCAAAAAATTCATTGCGTTTCAAACGATGTTAACATATTGAAATTTGTTTGTTTGCATATCACGGGTTTCACGGGTTACAAACAGAAAAGGTAAAACTAAACATTATTCCTATTTCATGCCTGCCTTCTCCTTCTCAGTTCCACAGATAAATGTAAAATTACAAACAGCGTTTGGTTCTGAAGCTGTACGTTAGCAAAAGTCTAGAACTTGTGATAACAAAAAGTTATTCGAAACCTGAAAGAAAGATTCAAGTTACAACACAACGCAGTGTTTGCCTATTGCTTATTTTATCATGTTCTTCCTCTTACGCTTTTCTCATTTTTGTTAAAAACAAATTAAAATATATAGTCACTCATTTCAACCGGAAATTTGAACTACCGTTTGAAATAGGAAAGTATGAGAACTCAGAATCATAGTGAAAATAAGACCTACCGTTTCTGCGTAAAATATTCGAAGAAATAATTAATAATTTGTAGAATGAGAATATTACACTGGATCTGATGTCTAATAGTACAAACAAAAGGAAAGTGAGTTCCGAATGCCGATGTATCTTCAGAAAGAGTTTGATATTGAAGCATTTCGACAGCGTTCCGAAGAAATTTTCATGCAGTTTAGCTGTTTCGTAGAACTTGGAGAATAGATAAACAGCTGTCAACGCTTGAAACATTAACGGTCGTCTCCAATACGTCACATTTCAAGCTTTTCTCATTTTTACAGCAGACATCCACAGTCGACGAGCAGATAGCGGATTCTAATCTTAGAGGCGGAAGAAATTTCTTTACCATAAAACTGTGCATACATACGCTGTATTAAATCAGAGACTCTCTGGAGTGCTCCGAAGTGAGGGTTTGTGGTATTGTGATAACGATCCACCTGTGTGTAGGATGAGGATGTTAAGCTCACGACGTTATCTGAAAGGACTGAAGTGTGTACTGTCATCGGCTGTCACTTTGTCTCTTCCCTTTAATCTCTACTGGTTTACAACGTTAGAAATACAACATTACTCACCACGGGACATAGGACATAGAAACAAGCACTTCACGTTCCGTAAGAGGTCCAGAGAAGACCATGCCAAAACATTCGTACGAGAATTTTAACTTTAACGCCAGTACGGGATCTTATAATTCTTTCCAGTGCTTGCTAATAATAATGCACTGACTTTTATAGTTTGTGGTGTCACCGCCAGACACCACACTTGCTAGGTGGTAGCTTAAATCGGCCGCGGTCCATTAGTACATGTCGGACCCGCGTATCGCCACTGTCAGAATCGCAGATAGAGCGCCACCACACGGCAGGTCTCGAGAGACTTACTAGCACTCGCCCCTGTTGTACGACGACGTTGCTAGCGACTACACTGACGAAGCCTTTCTCTCATTTGCCGAGAGACAGTTAGAATAGCCTTCAGCTAAGTTAATGACTACGACCTAGCAAGGCGCCATTTGTACCATTGCATGTATCTCAAGATAGTCTCACTTGTATCATCAAGAATGCTGTATACCAAACGACGATATAAAAGTTAAGTGTTCTAGTAGCTACGTTCTTTTCTTTATCACATTCATTACGAATCCTGTTCCAGACTTCGCGCCAGTCGGCGTGTGTGTATGTGTGCCCTTTCGGCTACCCGTCACTGTGGCCTGGCTGCCTTGTCAGTCCACTACATAGTTCTTATCTCTGTATGTACTTTTTCAGCCAACAGTTCCAACGTAAATTAAAAAATACTATTAATTTCTCCAAACATGATTTTAATTTGCGACTCGTGCGTTATAAAATGGCTCTGAGCACTATGGGACTTAACATCTGAGGTCATCAGTCCCCTAGAACTTAGAACTACTTAAACCTAACTAACCTAAGGACATCCATGCCCGAGGCAGGATTCGAACCTGCGACCGTAGCGGTCACGCGGTTCCAGACTGAAGCGCCTAGAACCGCAAGGCCACACCGGCCGGCTCGTGCGTTATAAACTCACGTTATTAATTTATTATTATTCTTCCTCTTCGCGTTCTTTGCTAATATGAAACACAAAATACAAACCCCATCGAAATTTAAAAGAAACAGAAAACTCATATGTCAGCTTGGGTAGAGAAAATGAACCATCATTGTACAGCAATACCTGAATACGAGTATTTGCCTGACATCATTTGGCAAGCTCATCTGCACGTAGCTTGCTACATAAACCGTGGTAAACTGGACATTACCTAATCCAAGCCTGCATCTGTACTCCGCCAATCACTGCGTGATATTCCTGGTTCAACCAGCTTTGCTTTATTATCAGGGGAAAAAGACGAGAAGATTGTCAGTTTTAATTAAGCATAACTTTGTTTTATCTACATCTACATGGATACTCTGCAAATCACACTTAAGTGTCTGGCGGAGGGTTCATCGAACCACCTTCACAATAATACTCTATTATTCCACACTCGAACATCCACACTCGAACAGCGCGCAGAAAAAAAGAGAACACTTATAAATTTCCGTGCGAGCTCTGATTTCCCTTACTTTATTATGATCGTTTCTCCCTATGTAGGTGGGCATCAAAAAAATATTTTCGCATACGGAGGAGAAAGTTGCTGATCGAAATTTCGTGAGAAGATTCTGCCGCAACGTAAAACGCCTTTGTTTTAATGATATCCACCCCAAATCCCGGATCATGTCAGTGACATTTTATCCCCTATTTCGCGATAGTAAAAAACGTTGCTGTCCTTCTTTGAACTTTCTCGATGTACTCCGTTAATCCTATCTGGCAAGGATCCCACACCGCGCAGCAGTAATCTGAAAGAGGACGGACAAGCGTAGTGTAGGCAGTCTCTTCAGTAGATCTGTTACTTTTACTAAGTGTCCTGCCAATAAAACGCAGTCTTTGGTCTGCCTTCACCACAATATATTTTGTGTGTTATTTATAATTTAAGTTGTTAGTAATTGTAATTCCTAGGTATTTGGTTGAATTGATGGCCATCAGATTACACTGATTTATCGAGTAACCGAAGTTTAACGGATTCCTGTTAGCACTCATGTCGATGACCTCACACTTTCTATTCTTTAGGGTCAAGTGCCAATTTTCGCACCATTCAAGTATCTTTTCTAAATCTTTTTGCAATTTTCAGAGAATTCATTTGGCACAATTTCTGTTGATGTTTTATGCGTACCTCCGGATTTAAACATGTATTTTCGCCAACATATCGACGGTAAATTAAAGTCACCACCAACTATAATTGTATGAGTCGGGTACGTGTTTGAAATTAAACTCAAGTTATCTTTGAACCTTTCAGCAATTGTATAATCTGAGTTGGGAGATCAGTAAAAAGATCCAATTAATATTTTATTCCGGTTGCCAAGAATGACCTCTGCCCATACTAGCTCACAGGAACTGCCTACTTCAATTTCGCGACAAGATAAACTACTTCAAACAGTAATTTTGGGAAGCAAGTGCCTCCCGAAGGTTTGTATGTGAACGCCTAGAACGTAAGTATTGTTATAATGCAAATTTATTTCACCTGCTTAACTAGGTTATAAAAATACGATAGAAATCCCCAGAACGCCCAAAATCCCCACGGTCAGTGTTGGCGATCGTCAAATGATCGTCAATAAGCGATGCTTTCACTACTTGCTAATGAAGTTAATTGAACAAATGGTTCAAATGGCTCTGAGCACTATGGGACTTAACATCTATGGTCATCAGTCTCCTGGAACTTAGAACTACTTAAACCTAACTATCCTCAGGACATCACACAACACCCAGTCATCACGAGGCAGAGAAAATCCCTGACCAAGCCGGGAATCGAACCCGGGAACCCGGGCGCGGGAAGTGAGAACGTGAACAAATATGACCGGTGGAGACGGGTAAAAATCTCTGTAACATGGAGAATCGTAAACAACCTAACAATTTCCATCGTTAAAAGTCGAAAACTAAAGAAATCACTCATATTTAATGGAAATATCATCTTACAGCTGTCTTTTCTTTATTTGCATTGTTTCTCGTGCTTGCGCATAGCAGCCGTACAACGCTACGCAAAAGTCCCACTGTGGTCACGACAACAATACACTATTATATAAATCTCCTAAAAATGGTTCACTAATTTTCTGAACAGATTTTTGCAAGATAAGTGATGTTTCACTTGGAGCATCTATGAGTTCTCATTTTTAAGCTCTTATGTAGAACAGTACGGTGCATGAAACTAATTTTCAGTCGTTGGCGGCGGAAGCATCTTATATGCAATCTCTATCAATCAATACTTACAAGGGAACCTCCCCATCGCACCCCCCTCAGATTTAGCTTTAAGTCGGAACAGTGGATAGGCCTTGAAAAACTGAACACAGATCAATTGAGAAAACAGGAAGAAGTTGTGTGGAACCATGAAAAAAATTAGCAAAATATACAAACTGAGTAGTCCACGTGCAACATATGCAACTTCAAGGGCGGTGTGCAGTCAGCAGCGCCGTGGTCCTGTGGTTAGCGTGAGCAGCTGCGGAATGAGAGGTCCATGGTTCAAGTCCTCCCCCAAGCGAAAAATTTACTTTCTTTATTTTCGCTAAGTTATGATCTGTCCGTTCGTTCATTGACGTCTCTGTTCACTGTAATAAGTTTAGTGTCTGTGTTTTGCGACCGCACCGCAAAACCGTGCGATTAGTAGACGAAAGGACGTGCCTCTCCAATGGGAACTGAAAACATTTCATCGTAAGGTCATAGGTCAACCGATTCCTCCACAGGAAAACACGTCTGATACATTCTATACGATACTGTTGACGGCATGTGCGTCACATGATAGTAATATGTTGTCGACCCACCTAACTTGGCGAATGGGTAAAAAGATTCTTCTACCTTGCCCGATTTAGGTTTTCTTGTGACTGTGATTATCACTCCCAAAAAAGTGATCGCATCGGACGGACAGACGGACAGATAATAATTGTCTGAAAATAAAAAATTAAAATTTTCAGTCGAGGGAAGACTTGAACCAAGGACCTCTCACTCCACAGTTGCTGAAGCTAACCACAGGACCACGGCGCTCCTTACTGCACATTACACGACGCTTCATCCAGTCCAAAACATGCTCAATGGGGGACAGATCCGGAGATCTTGCTGGCCAGGGTAGTTGACTTACACCTTCTAGACCACGTTGGGTGGCACGGGATACATGCGGACGTGCATTGTCCTGTTGGAACAGCAAGTTCCCTTGCCGGTCTAGGAATGGTAGAACGATGGGTTCGATGACGGTTTGGATGTACCGTGCACTATTCAGTGTCCCCTCGACGATCACCAGTGGTGTACGGCCAGTGTAGGAGATCGCTCCCCACACCATGATGCCGGGTGTTGGCCCTGTGTGCCTCGGTCGTATGCAGTCCTGATTGTGGCGCTCACCTGCACGGCGCCAAACACGCATACGACCATCATTGGCACCAAGGCAGAAGCGACTCTCATCGCTGAAGACGACACGTCTCCATTCGTCCCTCCATTCACGCCTGTCGCGACACCACTGGAGGCGGGCTGCACGATGTTGGGGCGTGAGCGGAAGACGGCCTAACGGTGTGCGGGACCGTAGCCCAGCTTCATGGAGACGGTTGCGAATGGTCCTCGCCGATACCCCAGGAGCAACAGTGTCCCTAATTTGCTGGGAAGTGGCGGTGCGGTCCCCTACGGCACTGCGTAGGATCCTACGGTCTTGGCGAGCATCCGTGCGTCGCTGCGGTCCGGTCCCAGGTCGACGGGCACGTGCACCTTCCGCCGACCACTGGCGACAACATCGATGTACTGTGGAGACCTCACGCCCCACGTGTTGAGCAATTCGGCGGTACGTCCACCCGGCCTCCCGCATGCCCACTATACGCCCTCGCTCAAAGTCCGTCAACTGCACATGCGGTTCACGTCCACGCTGTCGCGGCATGCTACCAGTGTTAACGACTGCGATGGAGCTCCGTATGCCACGGCAAACTGGCTGACACTGACGGCGGCTGTGCACAAATGCTGCGCAGCTAGCGCCATTCGACGGCCAACACCGCGGTTCCTGGTGTGTCCGCTGTGCCGTGCGTGTGATCATTGCTTGTACAGCCCTCTCGCAGTGTCCGGAGCAAGTATGGTGGGTCTGACACACCGGTGTCAATTTGTTCTTTTTTCCATTTCCAGGAGTGTATATCTGTACGTCACCCAAAAAAACTGATCGCCATATTGCACCGTCAACTAAACCTCGCAAAGTGCCATACATATCGTCAAATACAGAAAGGATCCTACTCAATTACACTGCTCTCCCATTGAGGACGGGAACTTGACTATTAGAGCGTGAAACCGATATCCAACCCAGCAATATATCACCACATCAATGTAGTAAACATACAATTCACATCCTCCGCCATACAAATTCATCCCTTTTACATCTACATCTACATCTGCATCGATACTCTGCAAATCACATTCAAGTGCCTGGCAGAGGATTTAATGAACCACCTTCACAATTCTCTATTATTCCAATCTCGTATAGTACGTGGAAAGAATGAACACCTATATGTTTCCGTACAAGCTCTGATTTCCCTTATTTTATCGTGGTGATCATTCCTCCCTATGTAGGCCAATGTCAACAAAATATTTTCGCATTCGGAGGAGAAAGTTGGTGATTGGAATTTCTTGAGAAGATTCTGTCACAACGAAAAACGCCTTTCTTTTAATGATTTCCAGCCCAAATCCTGTATCATTTCTGTGACACTCTCTCCCATATTTCGAGATAATACAAAATGAGCTGCCTTTCCTTGAACTGTCTTTCGATGTGCTCCATCAGTCCTACCCCACACTGCGCAGCAGTATTCTAAAAGAGAATGGACAAGTGTAGTGTAGGCAGTCTCCTTAGAAGGTCTGTTACATTTTCTAAGTGTCCTGCCAATAAAACGCAGTCTTTGGTTAGCCTTCTCCACAACATTTTCTATGTGTTCCTTCCAATTTAAGTTGTTCATAATTGTAATACCAAGGTATTTAGTTTAGGCTGATTTATCGTGTAACCGAAGTTTAACGAGTTCCTTTTAGCACTCATGTCGGCGACCTCACACTTTTCTTAATTGATCTTCTGAGGACTTTATTAGTCGATAAACAACATCGTCATCTGCAAACAACCCAAGACGGCTGCTCAGATTGTCTCCCAAATCGTTTATATAGATAAGGAACAGCAAAGGGCCTATAACACTACATTGGGGAACGCCAGAAATCACTTCTGTTTTACTCAATGACTTTCCATCAGTTACTACAAACTGTGACCTCTCTGACGGGAAATCACAAATCCAGTCACATAACTGAGACGATATTCCATAAGCACGCAATTTCACTACGAGCCACTTGTGTTGTACCGTGTCAAAAGCCTTCCGGAAATCCAGAAATACGGAATCAATCTGAAATCCCTTGTCAAATGCACTCAACACTTCATGTGTGTAAAGAGCTAGTTGTGTTTCACACGAATGATGTTTTCTAAAACCACGTTGACTGTGTGTCAATAGACCGTTTTCTTCGAGGTAATTCATAATGTTCGAACACAATATATGTTCTATAATCCTGCTGCATATCGACGTTAACGATATGGGCCTGTAATTTAGTGGATTACTCCTACTACCTTTCTAGGAAATATTGGTGCGACCTGTGCAACTTTCCAGTCTTTGGGTACGAATCTTTCGTCGATCTAACGGTTGTATATGGTTGTTAAGTATGGAGCTAACGCATCATACTGCAAAAGGAACCAAATTGGTCTACAGTCTGGACCAGAAGACTTGCTTTTATTAAGTGATTTAAGTTGCTTCACTTCTCCGAGGATATTTACTTCTACGTTACTCATGTTGACAGCTGTTCTCGATTCGAAATCTGGAATATTTACTTCTTCAGAAAGTTGCCACTGGATCGAAGTCACTCTCAGCAATGCTCTACAAATTCGGCCTCGTTTCCCCCCTCGGCACAAATGCATTACTGCTTCCTTGCTTCCTCGCTTTTCTACACCCATCTCCACACTCTGGGACTACAAGAACATATCTAATTTCACATGTTTTGCTAGAATATCTTACCATTTTCGCAGTACTTCTCGATATGAAGCACATATTAGTATCGTTTGCATAGCAGTACCGCTCACGTGATATAATTCCGAAGATATAGACCGGAAGTTATTTCTCTCTAGAAACCCACAACTTCAGCTAGGTGGGGCGTGCTGTAAACCACCAACTAACTAGAAACCTGTTCGTCTGCGAAGATATTTACTCAGCAACTCGAAACAAATAGAGGAATCTGATATTTCTATTCTCGAATACCAATGTTGGTGGTGTAGCAGATTCCAAATCATCCCTATAATTTACAAGGTCAACTAACTGTTTCTCATGTCTAGAGAACCGGCAAACGTGTGCTCCACACGCTATATGCATACACCACTATCGATCTTCCCTCAACTAAAAAAAGGAACGAAATGTGCTGAAGCAGTCAACCGAAAAATTTACATGGGAGGGAATAACGATCCGCCTCGAACACACCTCCATATTCAATCTTCTCAAATTTCCACGCAGTCACGAAAACTATCGAACACATACTAAATATTAGTTCGCTGAATGAGATTTTCACTCTGCAGCGGAGTGTGCGCTGATATGAAATTTCCTGGCAGATTAAAACAGTGTGCCGGTCTGAGACTCGAACTCGGCACCTTTGCCTTTCGCAGACAAGTGCTCTACCAACTGAGCAACCCAAGCACAACTCACGGCCCACCCTCACAGCATTACTTCCGCCAGTACCTCGTCTCCTACCTTCCAAACTTAACAGAAGCTCTCCTGCGAACCTTGCAGGACTAACACTCATGAAAGAAAGGATACTGCGGAGACATGGCTTAGCCACAGCCTGGGGGATGTTTCCAGAATGAGATTTTCACTCTATAGTGGAGTGTGTGCTGATATGAAACTTCCTGGCTGATTAAAACTGTGTGCCGGTCCGAGACTCGAACTCCCTATTTCGAGTTCATGATAAAATTGCCGCATTTTGAAAGTGATTTGGCTAAGGAATGTGGTATGTAAGTGGATCATTATTTCCTCCCATGTAAATTGTTCAGTTGACTGCTTCTGCACATTTTGGGCCTTTATTTGGTTGAGGGAGGATCGATTGTGGAGTATGCATCTGGCGTGTGGAAGACGCATTTGCCGGTTCTCTAGACATGAGAAACAGTTTAGTTCAGCTTATAGGGATGATTTGGAATCTATTACATTACCGACATTGCTATTCAAGGGTGGAAATATCAGTTTCCTCTATTTGTATCGAGTTGCAAAGTAAATGTCTTCGCAGACATGACAGGTTCCCAGTTAGACAGTGGCTTACAGCATGCCCCACCTAGCTGAAGTTTTGGGTTTCTAGAGAAATAATTTCCGGTCTATATCTTCAGAATTATATCACATGAGCGGTACTGCAATGCAAACGATATTGATACATGCTTGATATTGAGGAGTACTGCGAAAATGGTAAGATATTCTAGCAAACCATGCGAAATTAGATATGTTATTGTAATCCCAAAGTCTGGAGATGGGTGTAGAAAAGCGAGCAAGCAAGCAAGCAGGTCTGGACCAGGAACAGTAATGCGTTTGTGCAGAGGATGGAAATGAGGGCGAATTTGTAGAACATTTCTGAGAGTGACTTCGATGCACTGACAGGTTTCTGATTTAAAAAGGATGATTTTCTATGTCGTTTCTATGTCGAAGGATATGAACTGTATGTTTACTACATCAACACGGTGATATATTTATGGGCTGGATATCGGTTTCACGCTCTAATATTCAATCTCCTGTCCTCAGTGGAAGAGCAGTGTAATTGAGTAGGAGTCTTTCCGTATTTGACGATATGTATGGCACTTGACGAGGTTTAGTTGTCGGTGCAATATGTCGATCAGTTTTTTTTTTGGGTGCTATACAGATATAAAAGGTAACTGCACTGTTTGTGTAAAATGTGTATATATATCATTGTAAAGTTACTGTGGCTTATGTTGTGTAAAATGTGTATATATTGCATTGTGAATTTACTGTGGTTTATGCTGTGGCATGACTAGAGAGGATGACTGTGTGCCCTATCGTGAGGGAGGTATAGATTCAGCACATTCATAACTGTGAGGGTATGAAAGACATTTTTACATGGAAAATTATGTGCGCTATAGTTAGTGAGATTCGTTCCAGAAGCATAGCTGTCAAGAGGAGACATTACCTGTACATCGATTGGAGTCAGACTGTAGCAGCAATCGTATTATTTAATTGTTGTAACACTGGTAAAAATGTTCCTGGCTTTCAATATTCTTGTGAGTGTCGTATGTATTTGATGATCTGTAGACAACTTTGCGGGTTTAGCTGCCAGTGCAATTTAGCGATCTGAGCAAAATAATTTTACCACTGAAACTCCTGTCTGCAGAAAGAAAGAAAAGGTGCTTTGATAGCGACAGCACCAGTAATTCGGCGAGTAAATTCGATAAGAGCCTATCATAATGCTCAATTCATTCACAAGACATCATTTGTGCTGGAATATAGTAGTCTCTACATAGTGGCGACAACGTTTGCATATGTTGAGAGCAGGAAGGGTATCACTTTAGGACTGCTGGGAAGAGTGCATTCGATGTTATTCTGCGCCATTTTCGTAAACAGGTTCTGTTAGGGAAAGAATTTCCGTGCATACAAGCTGAGAAATCACGAAAACTCATACAAAAGCGCACGTTAAGTATTTCTGGGACACTATGCAATTTAATAGAGTTCGTGGTTATTATTTTAGATAGCCGTGTGGCTGCAGTATAACATTGAGAACATTGCTACATGCGCTTGCGATGGTATGTAGCTAAGCACAACGATGCGTCAGCCACACGTCACGCATGGTCCATTAAAATTGCTAGGGAGAAAGCAGTCTGTGCTATTCTGAAACGTATTTCTGCACCATCGCTCGGCAATAAGCTCTTAGCTGGACCACAGGTAGAGGGAGGGTTCATGCCAGCAGCAGTGAACACGCCTACACAGCCCATCTTGGAGCATCTGCAGTCGCGTCATCAATGCCGCCTAGGTGAATACATATTTAGAGAGGAATTTGTCAGGTGTTGAGTATGAAAGGGATGCCGCCACCTCATGGGTGCGGGACCCGAATGGGCGCCTGTGTGTGGTTTGACAACTGATGGCCGCGTCACTTGACGGGGCTGTTGGTGCTTCCTGGCTTCTGGGAGCATATGCGGTACAATGGACAGGGGGCGGTGGGTGGTGTCTGCATGTCTATGTTGCATTATTTTGTGAGCAGGTCTGTAGGCTGTGCTATGTGCTATTTGGACAGTTTATGACTACTGAGCAGACTTCAAGAAGAATATAATAATTCCAATCCCAAAGAAAGCAGGTGTTGACAGATGTGAAAATTACCGAACTATCAGTTTAATAAGTCACAGCTGCAAACTACTAACGCGAATTCTTTACAGATGAATGGAAAAACTGGTAGAAGCTGACCTTGGGGAAGATCAGTTTGGATTCTGTAGAAATGCTGGAACACATGAGGCAATACTGACCTTACAACTTATCTTAGAAGAAAGATTAAGGAAAGACAAACCTACGTTTCTAGCATTTGTACACTTAGGGAAAGCTTTTCACAATGTTGACTGGAATACTCTCTTTCAAATTCTAAAGGTGGCAGGGGTAAAATACAGGGAGCGAAAGACTATTTACAATTTGTACGGAAACCAGATGGCAGTTATAAGAGTCGAGGGGCATGAAAGGGAAGCAGTGGTTGGGAAGGGAGTGAAACAGGGTTGTAGCCTCTCCCTGATGTTATTCAATCTGCATATTGAGTAAGCAGTAAAGGTAACAAAAAAAATCGTAGTAGGAATTAAAATCCATGGAGAAGAAATTAAAACTTTGAGGTCTGCTGATGAGATTGTAATTCTGTCAGAGACAGCAAAGGACTTGGAAGAGCAGTTGAACGGAATGGACAATGTCTTGAAAGAAGGATATAAGATAAACATCAACAAAAGCAAATCGACGATAATGGAATGTAGTCGAATTAAGTCGGGTGATGCTGAGGGAATTAGATTAGGAAATGAGACACTTAAAGTAGTAAAGAAGTTTTGCTATTTGGGGAGCAAAATAACTGATGATGGTCGAAGTAGAGAGGATATAAAATGTAGACTGGCAATGGCAAGGAAAGCGTTTCTGAAGAAGAGAAATTTGTTAACATCGAGTATATATTTAAGTGTCAGAAAGTCGTTTCTGAAAGTATTTGTACGGAGTGTAGCCATGTATGGAGGTGAAACATGGACGATAAATAGTTTGGACAAGAAGAGAATAGAAGCTTTGGAAATGTGGTGCTACAGAATAATGCTGAAGATAAGATGGGTAGATCACATAACTAATGAGGAGGTATTGAATAGAATTGGGGAGAAGAGGAGTTTGTGGCGCTATTAGACAAGAAGAAGGGACCGGGTGGTAGGACATGTTCTGAGGCATCAATGGATCACAAATTTAGCATTGGAGGGCAGGGTGGAGGGTAAAAGTCGTAGAGGGAGACCAAGAGATGAATACACCAAGCAGATTCAGAAGGATGTAGGTTGCAGTAAGTTCTGGGAGATGAAGACGCTTGCACAGCATAGAGTAGCATGGAGAGCTGCATCAAACCAGTCTCAGGACTGAAGACCACAAGAACAACAACGAGCATGTCTACACATCACTGTGCCACATTGTTTAGGAGCAGTTTGTAGGTCTGTACTGAAATTATTTAGGTAAGTTAGGAGTTGTTTGCGTGTCTGCAGAGCGTTATTTAGAAATAGTTTACAGATCTGCAGACTGTGTGTTGTGACCCCAAGCATGTATTTTGTATCAGTGTGGTAAATATACTCCATCCCTAAATAAATTGTTCCAAAATAAATAAAGTACACTCCTTCCTCACTTTCCCAGCAGCCCAACGCAGGCTGAGTCATTTTTGCGACATTTTCTCCTCCAGGTCACCATCTCAGATTATGTCACAGGAGGGATGACAGCACCCTCTGGTGGCAGTACAGTGTACTAGGTCAGTTGGACTCTAGATCTCATGGTGGAGACACTGCCTGCAAAATAAAGACTCATGTCCAGCACAGGCAGAGTCGTTTTCCCACCATTTTCCCCCTCTCAAGTGTAACTGCTTGCAGATTTGCTTATCCACACCTATAATGTTTGTGTCAAGGCCTATCAAATGCTGAATTCTTCCTGTGGTGTTATTTACACTATGCTGCTTGATGGTCTGACCAAGGCAGAAATCCAAACATACCTCTCTGATCAGGGTGTCATTGCAGTCCATTGGGTGATGAACAAGATAGATGAATCCTTGTTGCCCACACACACTCTTTTTCTCAATTTTGATAGAGTGGCGATTCCGTCACAGATTAAAGGAAGGCTATGAAGTTATCAGAGTCTGACCATACATTCCAAACCTCATGCGCTGCTACCAGTGTCATCATTACAACCACACTCGAATGTTCTGTCGATAGCTGGCCAAATGCGTAACCCGTGATAGGGATGCTCAGGAGGACAATTGTCCACCTCCTTCCCCCCACTGTATCAATTGCAGTGGCGACCATACCGCCTCCTCCCGTGATTATGGCATGTATCTCGATGAGTGGGTCATGAAGGACAGTTGGGTAAAGGGAAAAGTGCTTTACCTGGTCGCTCGCAAGTTGTGTGGCCAGTCGAAAACCCTGCATTCCACCATCCAGCACTTACAGTACTATTCTTGCTACATCTCGCACCACAAAGGACATGGCCACACAGACATGCGACCTCAAATTGTGTACCGCAGTTGGAAAATCGTCCAGTCTCGTGGTAGCATACCTGTCCCCTCCTCCAGCTGTGCAACAAGCCATCAAAGTTTCACCTTACAGGGTGTAGTCGCCTGCTGCACATCCAGCAAGCCAAAAAAGACAGAAGCAATACACCCAAAAAGACTTCCTGCGTTCCTCCAGCCAACATACATCTGTGTCTTACTCTGCCAACCGGAAAGGCTCCAAGAAATGAAACAAAGGCAAACGGTCTTCTCCTTCGCCGACTCAGAAATCCTTGACAGTGTCGCTTTGTGATTCCCTCGTTCGTCCGGTCTCTGTGTAGCCGGTGCGCACTGCCAAACGTTTTTCTGCCCTGGACTCCGGAGACTGACAGAAGGAGAATGCTGATGCCTCTGTAGATCTCATGGAGCTGGATCATCCAGCCTCTGCACCTTGTAGCAGTGAGTCTTCGAAGGCTGGCACTCAGCAGCCACCGAGGTGACACACCTTCTTTTTTTTCCCTCCTCTCCTTTCCTCGTCCTGACGCTACTCCAATGGTACGTTCACGACATTTGATCCAACAAAGAGAACTCACAGCTGATCTTGGAATCACAGCAACAGCTTGTTCTCTACCTCCAGGAAACAAACTTCCATCCTCACGACCGCTTTGAGCTCTCGCATTTCTTCCCAGTCTGCTTTGACCTTCCCCCCAAGGACGGCATTCCGTCCCAAGGGGGAGTCATGCTGCTCGCCCAGGATGACGTTCATAGTCAACCTATCTCCCCCACTACCCGGCTTCAAGCTGTTGTAGTCCACATTTTCCTTCCTCACTTGACCTTTTCCCTCTCTACCATTTACATCCGTCTGTCATTTGGTATCACCCAGGCAGGTTTCCTACAGCTTATTGAGCAACCCCCTCACCCCTGTCTGCTGCTTGCTGACTTTAATGCCCACCATCCACTTTGGGGCTCTCCCAGAGCCTGTACAAAAGGTGCTTTCTTGGCTGACCTCTTCAGTCAGCTTAATCTCATCTGCCATAACACGGCAGCACCTTCATTCCTTTCAGATTCCACGCACACCTGTTCCCATTTGGACCTCTCCTTCTGCACTGCCCATCTTGCCTATTGTCTTAAGTGATCCATTCACTCTGACACTTACTTGAGGGACCACTTGCCATGTGCTATCTGTTTGCTGACTTCTACCACACTTATGTGCATACCCAAATGGCAACTTTCTAAGGCTGCCTGGAGGCTTTTCTGCTCCCTGGCGACCTTCGACGAACAACGTTTCCTCAGTTGTGATGACCGAGTCCAATGTCTTACAAACGTTATCCTTACCGTCACAGAACGTCCCATTCCTCGCACTTGCTCTTTACCACGCCATGTGCTAGTCCCTTGGTGGACGCGACGCAATTCGTGCGCGGAGACGTGCTTTCCGCGTTTTTAATCGTCATCCTACGATACCAGACTGCATTCGTTATAAACAGTTACATGCACAGTGTCGTCGCGTTCTTTGGGATAGCAAAAAACCTAGACGGATTTCCTTTACTAGTTCTTTTACCGGTTCCACTGCCCCTTCTATCGTGTGGGCCAACCTCCGACGGCTGTCTGGGACCAAGGTCCAATTTCCGGTCTGAACGTAGCAGATGATTTCATAGTGGACTCTACTGCTATCTCCAACACCTTGGGCCACTTTTTTGCGGAGATTTCGAGCCCTCCCATTATCAATCTCCCTTCCGCCATCGGAAACTAGTGAAGGAGGCTCGGGCAATACCCTTCTCTTCTCAGAATAGTGAGTGCTACAATGCTGCCTTCACTATGAGGGAGCTAGATCATTCTCTCACTTCATCTCAGTCCTCCGCCCCAGGACCGGCCGATGTTCATGTTCAGATGTTGCAGAACCTTTCCCTTGCAGGCAAGCACTTTCTCCTTCATACATACAATGGCATCTGGGCAGAGGGCACGTTTCCCAGACAATGGCATGACTCAAGTGTCATACCAATGCCTAAGTGCGGTAAGGACAAACAGCTTCCTTCTAGTTATGGCCCATTTCTCTCACCAGCTGTGTTTGCAAGATGATGGGATGTATGATTCATGCCTGGCTGGTATGGGGCTCGAGTCTTGCAACTTACTAACCTGTGCACAGAGTGGATTTCGAGCGCGCCGTTCTGTAGTTGACCATTTCGTCACTTTTCAACCCATTTCATGAATGGTTTTCTGCCGAAATACTAGACTGTGGCCGTGGTTTTCGATTTGGGGAAAGCCTACGACACCTGCTGAAGGACTAGTATCCTCTGTACTCTCTACACATGGGGCTTCCGTGGTCGCATTCTCTGTGTCCTTCAGGAATTTTTAAGGACGGAGTTTTCAAGGTACGTGTAGTTTTTGCCTCGTTGGACACCTTCATCCAGGAAAACTATGTGCCTCAGGGTTCCAGCCTGAGCGTTGTCCTCTTTGCTATCGCCATTAACCCTACTATATCCTGTATCCCACAGGACTTTTCCGGCTCCCTTTTCGTTGACGATTTTGCGATCTATTGCAGTTCTCCACTGACTTGTCTCCTTCAGCAGCATCTTCAGCGATGTCTTGATTGCCTTTACTCATGGAGAATCGACGATGCCTTAGCTTTTCCACCGGCAAAACCGTTAGTATGAATTTCTGGCGGCGCAATCTTTTTTTTTTTCCACTGTCTTTACATCTTGGGCCAATTGCTCTTCCATTTGTTGAAACTACAAAATTCTTGGGGCTCATGCTCGATTGGAAACTTTTTTGGTTCTACTATATGTCTTACCTGGCCACCCACTGTATGCAGTCCCTCAGTGTCCCACATGTCCTCAGTGGTACTCCCCGGCGATTGGATCGGACCACCCTCCTCCGCTTGTACCAGTCCCTTGTCCGTTTGAAACTAGATCATGGTGTTTCGTTTATCCATCTGCATGTCCGTCTCTCTTACGCTGTCTCAATACTTTTCACCATTGCGACATCCGTTTGGCCACTGGCGTTTTATATACTAGCATGGTTGAGAGTCTAACCATACTTAACTGCCCAGCGTGACTGACGCAACGCCGCGAAGTGCGCACACATAGCTACAAACCAACACAAGTGCATCTAACAAGGTTCTCAATGTTATACTCAAACCACATCACTATCTAAAATAAGAACCGAGTCGACCTCTCGGAAATTGTACAGTGTCCCAGAAATAGTTAACGCTCGCTTTCTTGATGTCTCATTTGAACACAATATTGAAGTGTAGATTTTGAGCTTTCTCAGCACATTTCGTTTTTATGTGGTTAGAATCATTCTTTCCATTCTTCCATGGCCAAAAACTCTTCATTTTTACTAAATAATGGTCTAATCCACACTGGGTTCCTCTATAACATCCAACATCTGCTGCCTTGAAACTACTTGTCTGTCTAATGATAATATAAGTAGTAAGCAGCTGGCGGCACAGGTAAAATTTTGATATCAAATTGATATGCAAATTAATGAAATTGATCAATTAATCGCCCCCAGCCCCTGACCACCCCCGCTCCCGACCACGGCCATCTCTGCCCCCGGATGATGTCATGTGTTTTACTCTACCTGCATGTGGGTCCCAACCCCCTCTCTCCCTCCCCACCCTCCCCCTCCCCAAACCTACCTTATTGGTGGGAATTTCTAATTTTGGCAGGAATTTAGAATTTTGGTGGGAATTTCTTTGTCCCAGGGCTGTGCTGACATCCCACCCCAACCCCTCCCCCTCCCTCCATGTATTGGATGGAAGTTAAAATTGGCAGTACCCTTTCCGGGACTCGAATCCTGGTCTTCTAGACAGAAAGCCCAAGTGCACCGCCCTAACACAGTTACAGCACCAGAAGCGCTGGAAATTGAAGGGACATTAAAAATGGCAGTGCCATTTCTGGGCCTTGAACCCTGATTCTACTGGATCGAAAGCACAAGTGCAGCCTCTAACACATGGAAACTGTTCAGATTCAGGTGAGGAAGGTTCGGTTAGTGTACTTGATTTATTTTTGTCGGGAAATTGACGCAAAGATCGATCCTAATTACATAAGTAACCATAATTATTGGGCCTAATTACACAACCATATGCATAGCGCTACACAAGGATGGTATAAAATCGCAATACAACTCAAAAACTGACGATGCCATACAACGTGTGTTATCTTGCTGGGAAAAAATTACCACTCGAAACTAATGACAGCCACACTCAAACTCTAACCTACACCTACAAGATGACGGGAAAAAGGCAGTGGTGTGAGGTACTATCTTTATTGTTTTTGGTGCAAAATATGTTCAACTGACGAGATGCTGGTGTTGGACAGACAGGAGTTTAAAAAGTGTATTGCCTTCTAGCTTACAGTATCTATTGTTGTTTGATGTCAACGTTCGCTATATACACCTACTCAAAACCACCCTACAGCCCAGCTAACTGAAGCCTATACACAAAAGCTCAAAATGGCTCTGAGCACTATGGGACTTAACATCTGCGGTCATCAGTCCCCTAGAACTTAGAACTACTTAAACCTAACTAATCTAAGGACATCACACACATCCATGCCCGAGGCAGGATTCGAACCTGCGACCGTAGCAGTCGCGCGGTTCCGGACTGAGCGCCTAGAACCGCTAGACCACCGCGGCCGGCACAAAAGCTCAACTGATGGAAAAAAAGCGTCACAGTTCTAATTACACTTCGAAATTGTAATGAAAAAACAGCACTCATAATGAATGGGTCATAATACAGTACATGTAGTGGGGAAAATCGTTGTCCTAACGACAGCAAAGGGGGTGGTAGTTGAACGTGCATTCTCCTTGATGTAAAATCACAAACTGCCGAATAATCAAGGACCTCTCCCCTCCCTCCCTCCATTCAGCTACAGGGAGGATACAGGCATTTTCAAACTGCCCGCTATTCCATCGACCACCTTGCGACAGGTGCTGGCCGCTGTCTACCTTGAGGCGATGGTCCTCCGCCAACACAAAAACAGGTATAGTTAACTAAACAATAGGAGATAAAAGGACAGCTGTCCCAAGTGCAACTTGTTCATCTCAAGAATATTGACACAGCCGCAGCAGCGACTTGACATAGGCTAGGCTGGTCCCAAATGCCTCCAACAGGCCTCTCGCTCTTCAATTGAAAACACTTTTATTTAACGTCAACAAGTCTTTCTTGCAATCTGTTAAAAGTATTTCTCGGAAAGACTGGACCCCTCTGGAACAACAACGAGATACCGGAGAATGGTCCAGATGGTCTGCAGTGTCTTCAGTACAATGCACTGCTGGGTGGCAGCGTTACAACAGAGTGTGACGCAGGCATCCCTCAGAACAAAACCATGATAAATGAGGCCTGTCCTGACAGCGGGTTGTTTCTCTAAAGGGGCAGCAATGGCCTCTTAGGGAACTTGCCTGCAGCAGCCCGCTCTTCTGTTATGGAGAACAACTGTATTTGACGTATCAACACATCTATAATTTAGCATCTATAAAAAAAGGAAAACACAGTTGCGACGATACTAAATGTCCTCTTTCCATGAAAATGCCAACAGTCTTGCCGCAGTGGTAACCGGTTCCCGCCAGATCACCGAAGTTAAGCGCTGTTGGGCTGGGCTAGCACTTGGATGGGTGACCATCCGGTCTGCCAAGCGCTGTTGGCAAGCAGGATGCACTCAGCCCTTGTGAGGCAAACTGAGGAGCTACTTGATTGAGAAGGAGTGGCTCTGGTCTCGGATAATGGCATACGGCTGGGAGAACGGTGTGCTGACCACATGCCCCTCCACATCCACATCCAGTGACGCCTATGGTCTGAGGATGATACGGCGGCCGGTCGGTACCTTTGGGCTTTCGTGGCCTGTGTGGGAGGAGTTTCTATGAAAATAGGCGCAGGCCATTTACTTTCAGTTTTATGAGCAAAACCGGTAAAACTTTTACATTCAACTGCAGGATACAGTTCACATGTCATTATTTTGTGACATCCTGCGAAGTGTAACCACTGCTGATTACAGATGATCAGCAGAGACATGCCCACGCTGCGTAAAATCAGGAAAAAAAAGACTTAGACTACTTTTCTGCGAAAACTACCGATCACCGCAGAATCTTCTCGCTACTTCGAAACCGTCATCAAAGTAAAGAAAAAGCGATGATTTAAACACTGAAGTAAAAAACATCTATATTAAGCAATTTCTTTCAGCTTGATGGACAAATTACACAACCTGAGAGTATCTCTCGCATTCAGTGTCTGTAAATAAACTGTCTTGCACGTGTGTATTACAAACATTTCAGGCAGGTGAAATAACATTAGAGAATACAATCTTTCACACCATTGGCTCACATGTCGGAAAAAACACAATCATTTTACATCTGTCAACAACAATCTACACTCCTCGAAATTGAAATAAGAACACCGTAAATTCATTGTCCCAGGAAGGGGAAACTTTATTGACACATTCCTGGGGTCAGATACATCACATGATCACACTGACAGAACCACAGGCACATAGACACAGGCAACAGAGCATGCACAATGTCGGCACTAGTACAGTGTATATCCACCTTTCGCAGCAATGCAGGCTGCTATTCTCCCATGGAGACGATCGTAGAGATGCTGGATGTAGTCCTGTGGAACGGCTTGCCATGCCATTTCCACCTGGCGCCTCAGTTGGACCAGCGTTCGTGCTGGACGTGCAGACCGCGTGAGACGACGCTTCATCCAGTCCCAAACATGCTCAATGGGGGACAGATCCGGAGATCTTGCTGGCCAGGGTAGTTTACTTACACCTTCTAGAGCACGTTGGGTGGCACGGGATACATGCGGACGTGCATTGTCCTGTTGGAACAGCAAGTTCCCTTGCCGGTCTAGGAATGGTAGAACGATTGGTTCGATGACGGTTTGGATGTACCGTGCACTATTCAGTGTCCCCTCGACGATCACCAGTGGTGTACGGCCAGTGTAGGAGATCGCTCCCCACACCATGATGCCGGGTGTTGGCCCTGTGTGCCTCGGTCGTATGCAGTCCTGATTGTGGCGCTCACCTGCACGGCGCCAAACACGCATACGACCATCATTGGCACCAAGGCAGAAGCGACTCTCATCGCTGTAGACGACACGTCTCCATTCGTCCCTCCATTCACGCCTGTCGCGACACCACTGGAGGCGGGCTGCACGATGTTGGGGCGTGAGCGGAAGACGGCCTAACGGTGTGCGGGACCGTAGCCCAGCTTCATGGAGACGGTTGCGAATGGTCCTCGCCGATACCCCAGGAGCAACAGTGTCCCTAATTTGCTGGGAAGTGGCGGTGCGGTCCCCTACGGCACTGCGTAGGATCCTACGGTCTTGGCGTGCATCCGTGCGTCGCTGCGGTCCGGTCCCAGGTCGACGGGCACGTGCACCTTCCGCCGACCACTGGCGACAACATCGATGTACTGTGGAGACCTCACGCCCCACGTGTTGAGCAATTCGGCGCTACGTCCACCCGGCCTCCCGCATGCCCACTATACGCCCTCGCTCGAAGTCTGTCAACTGCACATACGGTTCACGTCCACGCTGTCGCGGCATACTACCAGTGTTAAAGACTGCGATGGAGCTCCGTATGCCACGGCAAACTGGCTGACACTGGCGGCGGCAGTGCACAAATGCTGCGCAGCTAGCGCCATTCGACGGCCAACACCGCGGTTCCTGGTGTGTCCGCTGTGCCGTGCGTGTGATCATTGCTTGTACAGCCCTCTCGCAGTGTCCGGAGCAAGTATGGTTGGTCTGACACACCGGTGTCAATGTGTTCTTTTTTCCATTTCCAGGAGTGTATAATTCAAGAGAATGTAGCTGTTTTGTACACCATGACAGGTCCCCTTTCACCAGTGCGATGCTATTTCATACTAGCATTTACAAAAACAAATCGTGAGAGCCTATCTCGCCCTATGTAGGTGGGAGATTGAAATGTTGTTAAAAGATATCGCCGCAATGAAAAAAAAAGAAAAGAAATGCTTGTCAAGAATCATTCCGTGGCACCATAGCCATCTCTTCCAACCGCCATGCGGCAAGTCAGTTGTTACCAAATTGATAGGCTAATTAATTAAATTGATCATGAGAGTGCCGGCCAGTGTGGCCGAGCGGTTCTAGGCGCTTCAGTCTTGAACCGCGCGACCGCTACTGTCGCTGGTTCGAATCCTGCTTCGGGCATGGATGTGTGTGATGTCCTCAGGTTAGTTTGGTTTAAGTAGTTCTAAGTTCTAGGGGACTGATGACCTCAGAAGGTAAGTCCCATAGTGCTCAGAGCCATTTGAACCATTTGATCATGAGAGTCATTTTGCATGGCGAGTAATTTTTGTTTTTCCAGTGGTCGGATTACACTCGCCAGGTAGGACAACTGGGAATCCATGGAGGGAATACAATGTTCTTTTCGAGCAACACTATTGAGAAACGACATTTGAAGCTGACCGCAGAGGGATTCTACAGCTCACACCACACATTTCGCGTAAGGATCGCGCTATTAAAAACACAATCACAACGACTATGTTACCATCACCCTGCATAAAAAGTGGTCTTGAGTCTACAGGCACACACACGAGTCGCTGATACTGTTACGATTTCGGGTAGAATGCTGTCTGCGATTTGGAATCAAGTCTATCCATTCTGCCATGTACTTGCGTTGGATCCTGTAGAGACATCTTTTAATGATTACAGCCACAGGTGAATCATATTCGTGCCCCTCTCATATCTCGAAGCGAGTCGCCTTTTTCGAACCTATCTGCTAAGGATCCCATACAGGGAAAATTCCAGCGTTGTTTTGTAGATAGTCCCTCTGCATCTTGGTCGTGACCGAAATCGCTTCCGCAGTCCTGTACTGTAGGATGATCATGTCCAACAGACTATCAATCACACGAGAGGTTTCCTTTATTATTCCATCATAAGCAGTTTAATACATTCTTTTTTCGGTTGTAACACAACTTATCAGTGTACACCGCCATACACCGATTTTTTCTACCATGACTTAGAGATCAGTGTCAGCTGTTGCTAAACCAACGTTAACACATTTTGATCCTCTGGCTCTCACAGAAAGCTGAACATCGCATGGCATAAACTGTACAGCTACCACAACACAGGCTGGTAGAAATAAAACACAGAGGCAATGTTTCTCGTTCACAAAAATGTGGGAGACATCACAACAAATGGAAACTGGAAGAGTTGCAGTATTGTAGAGCGCTTTCATCAGCTATTGGAAGGTATCTCATTTTCCCCATCGACAGGGTAGCGGATATTCCATTTCGAAAAGCATTGTTCCTTCATTTTGCAGTCATGTACATGATTATTGTTCCGGTGTTGACCATCGTCGTAAGGTGCTATTCACAACATGTGTGGGGTAGTACAAATAAAAACGTGGAGGGCATCACATCATATGGAAATAGGACCAGTCTGTAGAACTGAGGAACGCTACCAAACAACTGTACGGAGTTGATGACCTCTACATTTAATCCCATGCTCCACAGCGACAAGTAGCAGATATCTGGTGTTCCACCAAGGCTCCCTCGATCTCAATCAAGTGGTGTCAGTCAATCATTATGTAGTAATCATCAGCATACCCAGTGGACAGTTGGGATGGGAAAGACACCATTGATATGGAACTATGTACTGTAATACACACCATGGTTGACAGTGAGATCAATTTTACCCAGAAGTTGGTGAGAGCTATATCTACCACATTTTGCAACCCATGTAGAAACACAGTGAGCTGAGTTAATGCTATAGATCTGTGTTTTGACCACTCAGTGGAAATGGGAACATGTAGTAGCTCCGCCACCCACGGACAATATGTAAGGTCAGCGCCTGCTCCTGCAACACGACGTAGTATAAAAGACAGTATGAACAGTTACAGTGGTGTTTCTTATCGGAAAAATTAGGAAGACTCAACATCATACAGGTACTGCAGTCCAAAGCAGATCTGCGTCCCTCAGGGTCCATTCACGTCTATCACCCAAACACTTTATCATCGTTATTCTGTACCATCCAACAGAGAAAAATTACGAACTATAAAAGCTCCGCTAACTTCATCCAATATATTTTTACCGCATCTCTCTCTTCTGATATATCGAAAACAAATACCGCCTGCATGCCGGCATCGAGCAAATGCAGCAATCCTATTAAATATACAGGTATTTATCCATTGGAGCAGGTGGCCAGTGATCAACGTTGCTTGCACAGACCGGTGTAAAGTTACATCACCTGTACTGTACGAGGACCATCTCTCACAGATTATCAGTCGCAGGAGAGGGTCCCTGTTTCGTTGTTTGACACACTGCTTTTTCTGCTGTAACACGCTTTGTACACTTCCATACGTTTGTTTTCTTTTCCCTCTAAGTCTTCGACGTCTGTGTCACGTTTTAAATTGACATTCACGACTGCGACGTCTGTGTCAGGTTTTAAACTGACATTAACACATTTTGGTCCATTGGCCCCACACAAAACTAGACATCGCACGGTGTAAATCATGTTGGTGCTGCTGATCCCACAACACACCCACGCACTGGGTGATTGAAATAAGAGAAAGTCACAACATAAGGGAACTGGAAGAGTTTTGAGGCATTGTGGAGCGTTTCCAAACTGGTGTAGGAAGGTGGTTGACGACCTCTACACTTAAACTCATCATTCACAGTGATGGGATAGCTGATGGCGCTGTGTTCTGTTTGACTAATTCCTCATATTGATGCCATGCATATGATCACTGTTTCAGTGTTAGCCTTTCATGAAAGGTGTTGCCTCCTCCAACAAGACTCTTGGTCCATATCAGACAAGCGATGCCAGTCAACCATTACATGGTAATCAACAGCGTACCAGTGGATGGTTGGGATGGGTAAGACACCGTCGATGTACTGTAATAATAAGCATCATAGTTGATAGTGCGATCAATTTTAGCAATTTTATCATATTTTCAACACCAACCAACGACGCAGCAGCATGCTTACCAATTTCTATATAATCGCTAAACAGCCCCTTCACTGCTTTGCGAGTACCATAGCGAATGTAAATAGATGACTGTGCAGTACGTTCATTCATTGTTAATTCTCGAACATATACACCAAAATATACCACACAGCGGCCTACATTTCTCTAGCATTTCAATCATAGTGCGTAATTTATGATCTTTCTCGCAATCTTAGGATAAAGTTAGAGACGGAAAGATCATCTCTGATTGTCTTTGACCAACGCTCCGTGCAGCACTGGCACCAATTTAATCTGCAGCTGACCAGAAGAGGAGCAGTGCGAACCGAAGCTGTAACTCATGTCCTGCATCGAAGAGTGAGGAGCTGGCCCACTGCACAACCCCCAACTTGGGGGACCAGGTAATTTATTCTCAAGGTTTTCTTCCTTTAGCCTTTGATAAGCCAATATCACGTTACAAGGCAGCAGTCGCTAGTTTTGGTCCAACTTGGGTGGGTATTTTATTTCCCTGATACCCACCACATCTGGTGAGCATTCCCCTATCCGCCACTTGGGAAGGCGCCCGATGGGAGACTAGCAACTCCACACGGGGAAGATTTTATTTGCAAAGTTATTTCTTTCTGAAGACACGCACAGTGGGTTCTTTACAATGTTTTTTCCTTATTTACAGTAATTTGCACAGCAAGTTTTTTACGTTTTTTGTAACTGTATTTACATAGCCATTTATTTTTCTTGCATGTACACATGTTGGTTTTATCAACAAATAATTTTTTACTTTTCAGATGACTTATTACTGTAAGAGCATTCATTTACGCTAAAGCTAGTACAGAGACAAAGACTTAAATACTAAGTTTTCCACTGTGTTTCAATACACACTTTTATATATCATTTACATTTTCTTTCTATCATTATGTATACACTAATTACATTTTAATCATTTTTTCCATATAAAATATATGGGTAACGAGGGCTAGCAGTAGCAAGTGGAAAAAAAAACCACATACACTCACACACCTACTCAATGCACCGTAACAGTATAGGAAGGTGCCAATACTGTACCCACTGTGCCTGTATTCGTCATGGCATACTATCCACAAGTTCGTCAAGGCACTGGTGGTATAGATTGTCCCACTCATCAATGGCGATTCGGCGTAGATCCCTCAGAGTGGTTGGTGGGTCACGTCATCCATAAACACCATTTTCAATCTATCCCAGGCATTTTCAATACGGTTCATGTCTGGAGAACATGCTGTCCAATGTAGTCGAGCGATGTCGTTATCCTCAAGGAAGTCATTCACAAGATGTGCACGATGGGGGCGCGAATTGTCGTCCATAAAGACGAATGCCTCACCAATATGCTGCCAATATGGATGTACTATCAGTCATAGGATGGCATTAACGTATCGTACAGCCGTTATGGCACCTTCTATGACCACCAGCAGTGTATGTCAGTCACATATAATGTCACCCCAAAACAGCAGGGAATCTTACCCGTGCTGCACTCGTTGGACAGTGTGTCTAAGGCGTTTAGCCTGACCGGGTTGCCATCAAACGTCTCCGACGATTGTCTGGTTGAAGGCATATGCGACACTCATTAGTGAAGGGAACATGACGCCAATCCTGAGCAGTCCATTCGGCATGTTGTTGGGCCCATCTTTACCGTGCTTCATGGTGTCGTGGTTGCAAAGATGGACCTCGCCATGGACATCGGAAGTGAAGTTGCGCATCATGCAGCCTATTGGGTAGAGTTTGAGTCGTAACACGACGTGCTATGGCTGCACGAAAAGCGTTGCTGTCAGGGTTCTTCCGAGCCATAATCCGTAGGTAGCGGTCATCCACTGCAGTAGTAGCCCTTGGGCGGCCAGAGCGAGGCATGTTATCGACAGTTCCTGTCTCTCTGTATCTCCTCCATGTCCGAACAACATCACTTTGGTTCACTTAGAGACGCCTGGATGCTTCCGTTGTTGAGAGCCCTTCCTGGCACAAAGTAACAATGCGGACACGATCGAACCGCGGTATTGACCGTCTAGGCATGATTGAACTACAGACAACGCGAGCCGTGTATCTCCTTCCTGGTTGAATGACTGGAACTGATCGGCTGTTGGACCCCTCCGTCTAATAGGCACTGCTCATGCATGGTTGTTTACATATTTGGGCGGGTTTAGTGACATCTCTGAACCGTCAAAGTGACTGTGTCTGTGATATAATACACACAGTCAACGTCTATCTTCAGGAGTTCTGGGTACTGGGGTGATGCAAAACTTTTTTTGATGTTTGTATGTGGTGCTGAGCATAAACAATCATATCTTGTAATCTTCCATCAGGATAGCCTTTGAGACCACACGATACACACACTTAGCCCACCTATGGGTAGCAGCTACATCTATACAATATACATACATTTTCAACCTGAGCCCTATGAAGTGTACAATCAGTGATTCATTCGCCTCATCTTTCATCAGGCCAATAACATTCTCCTTTTGTGGTGTTATTACAGAAGGGCTATTGGCCACATAACAAGATGTCTCTAATTCTTTGTAACTGTACCTAATTGCTTCATATGGATCACAGCCTTTCACCTAGTAGATTAAACTGTTTCGCTGTGTGTCTACATCCATATAAAGTTACTTGGAATCAATGAAAAATGACTTTGCCGACTCATAGTGGAATCACCACATGTGGAGTTCAGAGAGGTACAGAACACACATACCAATACAGACATGCTTCGTGAACTGCACTGAAACCTTAGCTATCTGCATAGCAACTATTCCTTTATTTAACATGGTGACCTGCTTGAAATTTGGCAATACTGCTTGAAGGAGATGCTGCACTTGACCCTAACAAGTTCAGTCCCAACCTGAGACACTGCTGGAGGTTTCTGAAATACAGGATGTATCATTGATTATTCCCCAGTTTTGTCAACAGCTCCTGGATGGATACATTTCGTGGGTCTAGGCACTCTGCACATAGTGGTAAGTCAATGTGCACATAATGGAAATGGGCATGATATGCCAGCTATCTAAAATATATCCCTCACCAGCATCTGCCATCACATTTTGGATCTTTTTCTTCAATCTGGCAGTTTCCTCTTTGGCTATCCACCAGAATCCTCCAAACGGTAGGCTATGTAGCGTAGCATACCTGTAGAGCTTGTTTACAGCCATATAGAAGCTGTAACTCAAATTGTCAGATGGCATGTATTTCTCCTCACTCATTTGCAGGTTATTTGCCTTGGCATACCTGTGTGTGCACTTGTGAAGTCCACCGCATATCCCACATTCAAAGAAGAGCAGCATGTCAAGGTTTGTCAACAGTTCGATGCTAACATGTGTTCTACTTAACATTGTGTCCCATGAAAGCCATGGTGTGGTGAAATAGAAGGTATGATACAGAGAATATGTGTCAAAGTCTATACTCCAGAATTTCTCAAAAATGTCTTCGAGAAGATATACATTCATGCTCATGAATAATCTTGAAAGTTCTCCTAAATCATGGATGCTGAACACCTGCCAAATATTCATGACGTACCCATACTCTGCATCTGTTATGGCAGTGCCTGTTAGTTTACTGGCCAATGCGATCATATCAGGCAATGTGGTTTCATAAAGTCTATCCATCAAATACAGGCATTTATATGGAAAGATCTCCTTCATTGTCATAAGCTGAAACTTTTCATCATTGGGATATGTGACTTTGGTGATATGCATATCTTCCTGACACATTGTATAAACAAGTTTCTGAAGAGATGCGTGAATTAAATGTGGCCAATCCAGGAAGTGAAGAGTTATTCTTAGTGTGATTTTCTTGGAAAAGAAAATTTACTTTTCAATGGTGTCAGGAATAACACTGACCTTGCCACCATTCAAACCAAAATCACTCAGGTGCTCAACAAGGAAGTGGGCATCTACCCAAAAAAATTGGTAAGATGGGTATGTGCCATGGCAGTTGGTATTTCATGTTGCAGGTGTTGTGAACTGCACCACAGAACTTCCCCCATTAGATGACAATGGCCTCTATGTAGGATTCCGCTTCTCTTTCCAGTGGTAGCTCGGAAATATGACAATCAGTTCCCTGCTCATAGGAGACATCATCCCTCCTATGAGGTAGTCATGATAATGTGGTGATATATCCAGTTGGTCAACTGCCTATGATAGCTGTAGTGATACAAGCATATAACTTGATACAGTGCAACATACCATACATCTCATTCTGTGAAGGTAGTATGGGAGGCAATGGGGTCACCTTCACAAGGTTCTACAGGAACTAGGAAACACATGAAGTCGGCATATAGCCTACAAGAAAGGAGCATCACACCTCGGGGGTGGATGTTTTTAAGCTTCAAGAACTTTTTATCATGGCCTCTTTAAGGGCCATCTACAGGAGATCTTCCAAGCCTCCCAAAACACCAAACCCCTAGTCTGGTTCAGGTTCATTGATGATATCTTCATGATCTGGACTCAGGGTGAAGACATTCTATCTTTGTTCCTTCACAACCTGAACACCTTCTCTCCCATCCACTTCATGTGGCCCTCCTCAAACTAGCGGGCCACCTTCCTAGATGTTGACCTCTTCCTCTCCAATGCTCCATCCACACCCCTGTCCGCATTAAACCCACCAACAACCAAGAGTACATGCATTTTGACAGCTGTCACCCCTTTCACACCAAAAAATCCCTCCCATACAGCCTGGAAACCCGGGGACAGTGTATTTGCAGTGATAAAAACTCCCTTGCTCTGTATGCTGAGGGTCTCACCAAGGCCTTCAGACACTATCCCCTAGATGTAGTCTGCAAACAAATCTCCCATGCCATTTCCCCTCACACCCCCAATCCTTCCAACATCCCCAAGAACCAGCCATGAGGGAATACCCCTTCATCAACTAGTACCATCCCAGACTGGAAAAACTGAACCACACCCTTCGCCAGGGCTTTCATTACTTATCATCATGCACTGAAATGAGAGACATCCTACCCGAGATACTTCCCACCCCTCCTAAAGTGGTATTCCATTGCCTACACAACATCCTAGTCCGTCCCTGTGCTGTTCCCAACCCCAACTCCTTGCCACAAGGATCACATCCCTGTGAAAAGCCCAGGTGAAAAACCTGCCCAATCCACCCACCTAGTACTTCCTATTCCAGTCCTGTCACTGGTTTATTCTACCCCATCAGGGGCCAGGCCACTGTGATAGCAGCCAAGTTATTTACCAGCTCTGCTGCAGTTGTTGCACAGCTTTTTATATCGGTATGTGTACCAACCAGCTGTCCACCAGGATGAATGGCCACCGCCAAACTGCAGCCAAGAGCAAAGTAAACCACCCATGCAGCTGAAAGTAACACACTTGATTTCAATGGCTGCTTCACTACCCGAGCCATCTGGATCATTCCCTTACAACACATGCTCTGCCCCCATAATTATCCCAGCCTCAACCTACAGTAACATACTCTCCTTGCAAACTCCACTGAACAGTTGCCACCTGCTCTGTCCTATCATCTCTCCCCCATTCCCATCTCCCACCCTGTTTACTTGCGGCCCTCTGCCAATCCACCCAGCCATCTTTCCCCACCTCTCCTTTTCTGCTCCTTTCTTCCCCACCTCCATGCCCCACAACGTCCAGATGCTGCGCCTGTTGGCAGTCTGGATGGTGCATGTGTGTGTCTATTTTATTGACAAAGGCTGTGACCAAAAGATATATGTGAGTGTCTCTTAATTGTGCCTGCCTGCAACTTGATGTGTCTTCTTTATGGTAAGTAGTAATGTGTCTTTTCCTAGAATTGTTGATGTTCCTATTTGGAGTTTCCATTGTCTATAATTTTAATTGTTTAACGTGGGAATCGATTATGCAAATTCATGCTGTTTGTGTACTCATATTAAGTGCCACAGAACGACGTATAAATACTCCTTGCACAGTGCTATTGTTAAAAACATTCCTGTTATCATATTTCTCAAACACAGGACAGAGCCAAGTAATGTCTTGATACAGATGTGTGGCAGTCTCTCCAGGTGGCGCCCACAGAGCTATGGACATGTTCTTTGCAATAGCGAGTGCCTGCCACTACATGATGCTCTGCAGCTCAAAGGTATTGTCTCACTGCCGCAATAAAATTTTATTCTCACTGCCATCTTTTATTATTGTCATTATTATCATTTCTTTCCTTTCTCAAACGTTATGTCTGGTTAAAAATGGAAAGTGACGTGGACCTTGATCAAGTGTGACTTCCTTTTAACTGTACAGTGTATTTTACATTGCATTTAGGAACTTTCAGGTAATTGAACATGTATTTTTATTGGTGAGTATGATGTCAGGTTTGTTATGTGGTGTTGTTTTATCTGTTATAATGGTTCTGTTCAAGTATAATTTGTATTCATCTTTCTCCAGTACATTTTGTGGTGCATACTTGTATGTGGGAACGTGTTGTTTTATTAGTTTATGTTGTATGGCAAGTTGTTGATGTATCATTTTTGCTACAGTGCCATGTCTTCTCGGGTATTTTGTATTTGCTTGTATTGTACATCCTCTTGTGATGTGATCTACTGTTTCTGTTTGTTGTTTGCAAAGTCTGCATTTATCTGTTGTGGTATTGGGATCTTTAATAATATGCTTGCTGTAATATCTGGTGTTTACTGTTTGATCCTTTACTGCAATCATGAATCCTTCCGTCTCACTGTATATATTGCCTTTTCTTAGCCATGTGTTGGATGCGTCTTGATCGATGTGTGGCTGTGTTAGATGATACGGATGCTTGCCATGTAGTGTTTTGTTTTTCCAATTTACTTTCTTCGTATCTGTTGATGTTATGTGGTCTAAAGGGTTGTAGAAGTGGTTATGAAATTGCAATGGTGTAGCCGATGTGTTTATATGAGTGATTGCTTTGTGTATTTTGCTAGTTTCTGCTCGTTCTATAAATAATTTTCTTAAATTGTCTACCTGTCCATAATGTAGGTTTTTTATGTCAATAAATCCCCTTCCTTCTTCCTTTCTGCTTAATGTGAATCTTTCTGTTGCTGAATGTATGTGATGTATTCTATATTTGTGGCATTGTGATTGTGTAAGTTTATTGAGTGCTTCTAGGTCTGTGTTACTCCATTTCACTACTCCAAATGAGTAGGTCAATATTGGTGTAGCATAAGTATTTATAGCTTTTGTCTTGTTTCTTGCTGTCAATTCTGTTTTCAGTATTTTTGTTAGTCTTTGTCTATATTTTTCTTATAGTTCTTCTTTAATATTTGTATTATCTATTCCTATTTTTTGTCTGTATCCTAGATATTTGTAGCCATCTGTTCTTTCCATCGCTTCTATGCAGTCACTGTGGTTATCCAATATGTATTCTTCTTGTTTAGTGTGTTTTCCCTTGACTATGCTATTTTTCTTACATTTGTCTGTTCCAAAAGCCATATTTATATCATTGCTGAATACTTCTGTTATCTTTAGTAATCAGTTGTGTTGTTGATTTGTTGCTGCCAGTAGTTTTAGATCATCCACGTATAGCAAATGTGTGATTTTGTGTTGGTATGTTCCAGTAATATTATATCCATAATTTGTATTATTTAGCATGTTGGATAGTGGGTTCAGAGCAAGGCAGAACCAGAAAGGACTTAATGAGTCTCCTTGGTATATTCCACGCTTAATCTGTATTGGCTGTGATCTGATATTATTTGAATTTGTTTGGATATTAAATGTGGTTTTCCAATTTTTCATTACTATGTTTAGGAACTGTATCAATTTAGGATCTTCTTTGTATATTTCCAATATTTGTAGTAACCGTTAGTGGGGTACACTATCAAAAGCTTTTTGGTAATCAATGTATGCGTAGTGTAGCGACCTTTGTTTAGTTTTAGCTTGATAGGTCTCCTCCGCATCTATTATCAGTTGCTCTTTACATCCTCGTGCTCCTTTGCAGCAGCCTTTTTGTTCTTCATGTATAATTTTGTTCTGTGTTGTATGTGTCATTAATTTCTGTGTAATGACTGAAGTTAATATATTGTATATTGTTGGTAGGCATGTTATGGGGCGATATTTTGCTGGGTTTGCTGTGTCTGCTTGATCTTTAGTTTTCAGATAAGTTATTCCTAGTGTAAGTGTATCAGGGACTGTGTATGGGTCTGCATTGTAACTGTTAAAGAATTTAGTTAGATGTGAATGTGTTGAGGTGAACTTCTTTAGCCAGAAATTTGTTATTTTATCTTTTCCAGGGACTTTCCAATTGTGCATAGAATTAATTACTCGGGTGACTTCATGTTGCAAAATTATCACTTCAGGCATTTGTGGTACCATCTTGTATGTGTCTGTTTCTGCTTGTATCCACCGTGCATGTCTATAGTGTTGTACCGGGTTTGACCATATGTTGCTCCAGAAGTGTTCCATGTCTGTTATGTTTGGTGGATTGTCTATTTTAATGTATGTGTTACATATTGTCTGGTGAAAATTATTTTGGTTTGTGTTGAATGTTTGGTTTTGTTTCCTTCTGTTTTTACATTTTTTGTATCTTCTAAGTCGTTTGGCCAATGCTTGTAATTTCTGCGTCTTTTCATCTAATTGCTCTATCGCTTCTTGTTGTGAGATTTTACCTAACCTTTTTTGTTTTTTGTCTGATATTTCATTTCTTATATATTGTGTTAGCTGTCCAATGTCCTTTCTCAGTTTTTCTATTCTGATCTGTAGCCTGTGTTGCCATGCTGGGTTTGTGGCTTTCTTCTGTGTGTTGGTTGGTTCTGATCTCTGCCTAGTGTGTATATTTAGTGTAGTGAGTGCTCCTATATAAACCAGTAGTTGTAACTCTTCCATAGTTGTATTTTCATTTATTTTGTTGTGTATGATTGTGTTGATAGTTGTTATTTTTGTTTCGACTTGTGGGTTATTTGGTGGTCTATGCAAGAATGGTCTAATGTCTGTATTTGTGTCTTTGTATTCTATATATGTCAGCTGAAATTTTTCTTCTATATCTAACATGTGTGTCACTTCGTGTTCTATTTGTGCTTGTTCTGGTGGCTCTCTTAAGATTTCGTTTTCCTCTGATTGCTTAACTGATGTGTGTTGTTCTTTGTTTGTTTGCTCTGGGATGTTTGAGTCCATTACTGTATTTTCTTCTTCTTCTGATTGCACATTATTTTGTTCCAGTATTTGTTGTACTTGTTGTTTGATGTTTTCTAATTCTGACTGGGGTATCCTATTTTTTTGATTATTACACGGATCTGATCAGCTAGTCGTTGTTCTGTTAAAAATTTTAATTCTGGGTATCTGGTAATAAATGTTTTGTATACTTGTGATCTGTATCCAGTTGTGTTGGTTCCTAAGTTTGTTGCTTGGTAATAACAGAACATGAGGTGTTGGTTAACTTCATCTGACCATCTCATCCTCTGTCTTTGTTTTCCTTCTACAGTGGTTGCAGGAAGCATATCCTGCAAAACAGCTCTATTTGGATTTAAATCATTTTCCAGTTGGCTGGCAGTGTCGTTACCATTGTGGGCGGGCATAGGGTTCAAGCGTCGACCATGACAGTGCTTGTCCGAGGCTTCATTAGCCTGTCCTGAACCAACTAATCACACTAAAAGGTGGGTTAGCCCTATTAGTGGTTCGTTCTTTTGGTCGCCTTTTACGGCTGGCAGAACGTACCGGAGGCCTATTCTTTTCCCGGGCCTCCACGGGGTTTATTATTATTATTATTATTATTATTATTATTATTATATTACTATTACTATTATTATTTCAGAAGCGGTGTATACCCTGACAGCTTCCAACTCTGAGCTATACATGGTTCTTACACTGATAACTTCCACACTAAAAGGTAAGAAGTGCCTTACTAAATTATGTAGGGTATTCTTTGAATGGAGACGACAGCAGCACCTGATTCATGGGTAGTCCTCAGCAGATACTGGTTGTGGCGTGTAGCAAGTCTCAGAGCGTCAGAAAGTAATACCTCTCTTTCAACATCAGATGCTCCATCCACAGGATGGACAACTGCATGCATCTGCACTGAAATATAATCCTATATTTAAGAACACTGGCGGAAGTTGTGTAAGACTGCGTTGCCTATGAACAGCCCTGAGCCAGTGCTATACTGCCTAAAATCTCGTCACTTGAGACAATCATACTGGCTTCCTATTGGTTGAAAAAAGCAAAGGAATGTGGTTCTTGGCAACAAGTACGAGTCATTTTGGTTTGTGAAGTCAGCCCAGTGAGAGACTTGCTAGAAGGAACAGGGTTAACAGAATCAGCAGAGATAATAAAAACTATGGTTCATCAGAACAAGCGAACCTGATTTGACTCCAGTGATCCTGCAGGCATGTATTTAAGATTATTTTTTGGTGTCTTTATGTTTATGTGTGCTCATTATAGCTGCAGTACGATGATTAGTTTCTTCTTTTTCTCCTTCTCCTCTTCTTCTTGTGTATGTAATGGATATGTGCAGACTCAGAGTTGTGCCTGCAACAACTACTCCATGGCTTGACAATACGATGTGTTCATCAGCACAGCCCAGCCCATCGATGATAAATTCGCCACACTTGCAAACACGACCGCAGTGTACTGTATAGGGCCAGGGAAGGGGGGAGAAGGTTGTTACATATGCCTCGTGACGACAGTGTGCAGGAGGTCGAGCGGTCAGGACTTGAGATTGGGCATCCAGGGCTGTCGTTAAATGACAGAACAGGAAATTAGGTACAATAAAGAGAATATATTTCAGTGTATGGCATACAAGGGGCGCGCATAGGGTCAGAAGTTACCAGGTTTAGGTCAGTCTAGGTGGTCGAACAATTAATTGAAATGGGCAACGGAAGGGGAAGCGGTTCATGTTAACTTACGTTGGTGGCAGGTTGCGAAAAGCAGAGCCAGAGGCTCTGCCTTCCGAGAAGACGTCTGTTCTGCTCGAGGTCTGGGTTAGAAGAGAGAGAGGCAACTGTGTTGTGCACCGAAGAACACTCCAGCATCCACACACGTGGCCTGTATCCCACGCACGCTATTGGTTAAAACCAATGGCGTAAATTCGCTAGCAGTTCCAGCAGTGGTCTCAGGGCGTCTCTTGCCAGCAGCTTTAACTGGACAGAACTGCCTCGGTTTTGAAAGACAGGCAACTTGTGTCACATAGGCACAGCGTACGTTGCTCTAGGAGTAAACTTGTAAGGATTTGACTGGGCCTTTGAAATAAATTTTTTAAACCAGATCCCTAAAATATTCCTTGACTGGCTGCCACCATGTACAGCAGGCTGGTCCATCAACATCACTGTGGTATGGGCTGATGACACCAGCACGTCAGCCAATGGAGCTGTGCCCTGCACCATCTTGTGATCATCATTTGTTACAAATCACAAAGGGCAGTGATGTTGCGATGGGAAGACCATCATTCAAATCTGGGGAGAACTGACATGATATAGTGAAGCGATTCAATCGCACAATGTTCCATAACTTTTGTCAAGAGGGTCATACTCGGTCATTTTTTCAAAATAAAGGAAATAGGGTAGGTAAGGCACTCAGCCATGTACTCCACCTTCACATTCACTGATCCGCCAGAACATTATGACCACCAATCTACTATCGATATAAACCGGTCCAGGCAATAGCAGCATCACCTGGCAAGGAATAACTGCTAGTCAGACACACGCACCGTGCATGAAGTATCAGTGACCATTTTGTCAGTGTGTAGAATGGGCAAGGCGCATGATCTATCTGAGTTTCACTGAGAGCTGATCATGATGGCCCAGGCTCAAATGGCTCTGAGCACTATGGGACTTAACATCTATGGGCATGATGGCCCAGGAGTTAAGCATGAGCATATCTGAAACTGCATGACTTGTCAGGTGTTCGAGGAGTGCTGTGGTGAGTGTCTTAAGCATGTGGCGAAACCAATGTGAAACCAATTCCAGACGTCATAGGGTTGGGTGGCCATCATCATTACAAATTTCAGGGCAGACTGGTAAAATAGGACATGCAGCGAACTGTAGCGGAACTAACATAAGACTTTAATGCTAGGCAGAGTACAAGTGCGTCTGAACACACAGAGCACTGAACACTTTTAATGATAGGCCTCCACAGCTGACAACCAATGCATGTGCCAATGTTAACACCATGACATTGACAACTATGACTGAAATAGACGTGTGACCATCGACTCTGGACATGGGTGCAGTGACAGAGCATTGCATGGTCTGATGAATCACGATACCTTCTTCATCATGTTAATGCGAGGGCGCGAATCCGTCGTCTTCCTTTGCATGGTCTGATGAATCACGATACCTTCTTCATCATGTTAATGCGAGGGCGCGAATCCGTCGTCTTCCAGGGAACATCTTCTTGACACTGTACTGCAGGATGGAGACAAGTTGGCAGTAGCTTCACTATGCTCTGGAGAACATTCATGTCGGTGTCCATGGATCTAGTACACCATGACAGCCAAGGAATATCATACACTGGTTGCAGACCATGTACACCATTTCATGACGATCATGTTTCTGACAGCAGTGATATTTTTCAGCAAGATAATGCACCATGTCACAAGGTCAAGAGTGTGATGGAGTGACTCGAGGAACACAGTGGGGAGTTCATGCCAATCGATGTGCTGGCCACTCAACTCGCCAAATCTGAATCCGATCAAACACATCTGAGATGTAATTGAGTGTGGCATCAGAGCTCATCGCCCCCTCCCCGGCATTTATGGGAATTAGGTGAATTGTTTGAGCAGATGTAGTGCCAAATCGCTCCAATTGCCTACCAAGGCACGACTTCTTCAAAACCATGATCTGTCGCTGCTGCAATGTGTCAAGGTGGAGATACTGGCTATTAGGTACGTGGTCATAATGTTCTGGCTGATCTGTGTACACTCACATGCCTATGATCCAGTTAATGGCAGGTCCTGTTTCATCCCTCTTCTGAAAGATATTACTGCTAAACAGGCACACATTAATGTCCCAAATCTAGATCAGAAAGATGTACGTTGCTTTGCATGTTCGCTTCTTGCTAGTGATAGAAACCACCTGAAAGATACACAGCATACAAGTAAATACGAGACATCTGATGTCTGTGAGCATTATAATTTCAGTGGCATCTAATTCCTCACCCCCCCCCCCTCCAGGGGGCCCAAAGTCGTTTGTGGGTACGTGTGTGGCATGCACAGATCCCTGAGCTATTGCAGCCTTTATTCTTTTCTGAACTGCTTTTCCTTCCCTTTCCTTCTCCTTCCCTGTCTGTGTTCCTTTCCCTTTGCCCCTTCCATTTCCTCTCTTGGTGTCCTTCTTTGTCAGCCTGGATATCCTTCTGAGTTTGCTTTGTCTTGAGGTTTTGGTTGGTTGCTTTTCCTCCTCCTTTTTGGCTTTCTTTTTTGGTCCGCCCTCAGGCATTTGACCTCCATCTCTAAATGTTAAATCTGTAGTGTGAGCCAGATAGGGAAGAACTCCCTCCCTAGCGTCTTTGGGGTGGGTTCCTCTCCTCCCCTCTTTCCCGCCTTCCCTCCCTCTGTGCCATAGCGCTTTCGTCACCTTGCTAGGTCACCAGCTTAGTAGCCAGTCCATGTGATTGGGCTGTTATGTACCCATCTGGCTGAGCCCCCTGACACTACAGGTATCATACTGCTAGTATCTGCACCGTGAACGCCTTGTGAAAGCCTAGGTGTGGTTGCCCATCTTTTCGGGGCATCGGAACTCCTGGCAACGATCGTGCTGCCTGGTGGCTGTTGCTGTGGCTGTGTGGCACCGACGAGGCGAGCCGCTGTTTGGAATGGGTGGTACCAGGGCAGACCTTTGGCACATGAAACGTGCTGGCCGCTCTTTTGCAGCTCCATCTCTTGCTCAGCATAGTTCTGTCTCAGTTTCTGTTTCTGACTTCCCTGCGTTACCCCCTTTGGTTCACCCCTGAGAGGAGGACCAGGCCCACTGGCTTGGCTCAAAACCATTTCCACGGTTACTGGTCTGTACCAGCCTTTTCCCCCACCAAACCCGTTTTTTTTTTTTTTTTTGGAACATATCGAGGGCAAGTTGGTACAGGTTCAATGTGAAACTGTACACTCCACCTACCATCTATTGCCTCGAGTTTGGCCACACGTCCTCACGATAGGATGCCACTCCAATCTGTGGTGATTGTGGCCACTTTCTTCATGTGGGGAGCAGTTGCACCCCACTGCCTAACTGTGTAAACTGCTCTAGTCTCCATCCTCCCCGCTCACTGGAGTGTCCAGTGTATATGAAGCTAAAAACGAATTCAGGAAATAAAGATCCTTAACCATCTGAGCTACTTTGAAACCTGGCAGAAGTTTGCCACACTTCACCTTGTAAATCTCTCCTCTACCTTTGCCTCAGTTACACCTTCCCCTCCTCACCACTGGCCCTTACACCCATCCTGCCCCCCTTCCCTTTCCTCACAATTGGTGGCTCCCATCCCTTCCCCTCCATGAGCCACTCCTCCTTCTCCTTCTCCTCCTCCTCCACCTCCTCCTCCTCCTCCTCCTCCTCCTCTTCTTCCTCCTCCTCCTTGGCCAACTAAGACATCCTCTTCTCTGGCTGTTACTAAGGATGGTGGTCCCTCTCAGAAAAGCCCTCTGAGGATTCTCAGGATAGGTATCGTGCACCCTCAGGTTGGATGGGAGACCAACGCTTCGAGGGCCCCAAAGCCACTCACTCTCTGTCTGATCCCGAAATCTCTGGCACCTTTTCCATTACTGATAACGCCTCTTCCCTTCGAGGGAGAAGAAGCAGCACAAGTCAAAGGACAAGACTTCCCCCTATGCACAGGTCCCCCTCGTCGTCGACCAGTACTGTGGTGAACCAAGAATGTAGCAGTCGCTGTCCAAGACTGCTGATGGGCACTGCAGCGATTTAAACGACTCTCTTCAAAGACCAATCTCCTCGCTTTTAAGTATCTCCATGCAAAGGGTCGTTACCCTATTAAGCAGAGTAAAAAGGAATGCTGGCTGTCCTATGTTTCCTCCCTCAGGACATATGGCTTTTCATCGCAGGTTTGGTCCAAGGGCCTTATCTTGCTAGGTGCTCTATGTACTGATCCATTGGTCCTTGTAGAACACCTCGCAACACGCTATGCAATAGCACTGGCGTCCTATTCCTATCGTGCTGCCTTTTTCCAGCAGAACCAGATGATCCAAGATTAGACACTAGGCAGAGGCAACATTTACTCAGGGTGCTCACGAGCGCCATGCCCTCACAATGGCGAGACAGTATAGTTATCCCCGTCCTTGAGCCCGGGAAGAACCCAACGTCTCTCTAAGGCTACCGCCCGATTAGCCTGACGAACGTACTTTGTAAACTGCTTGAGATTATATTAGCTTCCTACACTGTTGGGTACTCGAATCTCGAGGCCTTTTGTCCTCGTATCAGTGTGGCTTCTGGGAAGGACGATCTCACTAACCACCAGCACCTTGTCACGGTCTTCTTTGACCTACATAAGGCATATGACATGGCTTCGCACCATCACATTTTAGTTACCCTTCATGATTGCGGATTTTGCTGCCCGCTTCAGATTTTTATCTGGGAGTTTTTATTTTTCGACTTGGCACTTCTCAGCACCCCTTGGATTCAGGAGAACGATATCCCACAGGGTTCTGTGTTAAGTGTCACACTCTTCCTCATAGCCGTCAATAGGCGTGTAACCTCTGTTGGGCCTCTGGTTGCCCCAGTGTTGTACATCGACGATTTTTGTATCTGGCGCAGCTCCCACTCAATAGCGTCTGCTGAGCACCGGCTCCAAGGCGCCATCTGATGGTCTTCTGCGTGGGCTGTCTCCCATAGCTCCCAGTTTTCTCCTTCCAAAACGCGGGTTATGCATATTTGTCATCGATCTACAGTACACCCCGATCCAGACTTTATTTAGGTGACCAGCTCCTAGATGCTGAAGCACAGTCCCATTTCTTGGACGATATTTTTGATAAAAAGCTGATGTGGCTGCCCCATATTCTCCACCTGAAGACTGCATGCATGTGGAAGCTTAATGCTCTCTGCCTCCTGGCCCACACATCTGTGCTACTATTCTCCATCCTTATTGAGCTCTGGTCTTGTTCAGACTAGATTATGGAAGTCAAGTTTATGGCTCAGCAGCTCCTGCCACTCTGAAAATTCTTAACCATCTTAACCATTGTGGGGTGCCTATGGCTATTGGTGCCTTTCGCACTAGCCCTGTTCAGTCTCTTCACAGAAGTGGGGATTCCACCTCTACACATACGACAGAGCCAACTCCTGGTTCCTTATGGAATCGCCATTTGCTGATTCCCTGACCAGCCCGTGTACCCTATCTTCTTTGCAGATGACGGTCGTCTCCCTCCTGATCATCGCCCATGGGCTGGACTGCCAGTTGGAATGTGTCTCACTTCCCTCTGTCGGTATCTCCACTCAATGGAATGTGCCCTGAGATTTCTTCTCACCCCCGCCCCCTGTTAGATGGTGCCTAGACCACGGATTAGGAGCGACCTGTTCCAGGGTCCTAAGGTCCCTGTCACCCTTATGGTCTTCTGGCATCTTGTTCGTTCCATCCTTGAAGAGCTCCAGAGTGCTACCATCTTCTACACTGATGGTTCTAAGACGATAGAGAAAGTGGGATACACTTTCACTTCTCCTACTAGCTTAGAACACCACTTACTGCCAGTATCATGTAATGTGTTCACAGCAGAGATGCTAGCCATTAACATGGCCCTCCATTTTGTTACTCAGGCCTCCCTCCACAGTGTTTTAATATGTACTGAGTCAATGAGCAGCCTGTAGGCTATAGACCAATGCTACTCTCACCATCCTTTGGTCTCCGTTATCTATGACCTTCTCTCTGCCCTAGGCCATGGCGCCTGCTCAGTTGTCTTCCTCTGGGTCCCAAGTCATGTGGGTATCCAAGGGAACGACCGCTCTTTCGTCCTTTTTTTAAGTTTCTAGATTTGGTCTGCCCTTTTATGCCTTCTAGTGTGTTTTAACTTCCTCGTTTTATAGTTTGACTCCCCAAACTGGATTCATCCACTTTTAGTTGGCCCTCTCTTTTCCATGAGTAACTTTGGAATCGCAGTACTGATGACCCCGCCGTTTAGTCACAAAACCTTTCTCAGTTAACCAGTCAATCATACCTCAAAAAACTCCAGGACCTACCAAAAGTCGAGAGGCAGAACCATGATTATTCAGTTCATGTATACATACTGGATGATAGTGAGCCTGATGATCATGAAGATGACAATGAGCACACTGTGCAGAAGAAAGAAGTTAAGCATAAAGTTGTTGGATCCCTCTAGCTCACAAAATTAGCTGGTCAGCGCCCCAAACATGCTGATTTGTTGCTATCCTTAATGGACAAGAAACAATACTAGGTGTGGATCAAAACCGTATCTCACATACTTTCCACTAAAAAGAGTCAACAAAGAACATAAATGGTATTTTTGCGATAGAAGCCTATTTTATGAAGAGCAAGTATCTTGAAAGGTACCTCACTGATTGCTTGAGCCAGGAACCAGTATATGTGGATATGCCTACCCAGGATAAAAAGTTAGTTTAAAAATGCCCACCACCAGGAGTGATGCCCCGTCATATACACCGATCTTGCCTGCCTCCTAGCTTCTGTAGCAAGTTGTGAAATCACCCCACTGCCTCCCATGTTTCCTTCACAGAATGACATTTACCGTGTGTGGCAATGCATCAAGTTGTATGCTCGCATAATTAGAATCAAATGTGGGGTTAATCCTGCAAGATGGTTGCTCTCTGAGCTCAAAAAACTTTAGTGTGAAGTTGGTGGGCTTTATCGCAACAATGTTCCCATGACCAGCAGTTGATTGTCACAGTTGTGGGCTGCCATTGGATAGAGAAGCAGAAACTCCATGTAGAGACCATTTCCATCTAACAAGAAAGATCCATGGCGCAGCTCACAATACATGCAACTTGAAGTACCAACTGCCATGACACAGACCCATTTTCTTTCACAATTTGAGCGCATATGATGCCAACTTCTTGTTGATCAGCTGTGTGATTCTAGTTTGAAGCATGAAAACCCTAGTCGCCACTAAACTAACAGGCACTGCCCACTGCCATTACAGATGCGGAGTACGAGCACTTGATGAATGTTTGGCAGTTGTTTGGCATCCCTGATTTAGGAGAATATGCAAGATACACCTGCTCGCAGACATTTTTGAGAAAATCTGAGTGTATGCCTAGACATATACTCTTTGGATCCCACCTTGTATTTTACTGCACCAGGGCTTTCGTGGGACACAATGTTTAAAAAAGCACATGTCAGCATCGAACTGTTGACTGATGTTGACATGCAGCTCTTCTTCAAATGCAGAATGTGCGGTGGTCTTCGGCAGTGTGCGCACAGGTATTTAAGGGCAAATAAGCCGCAAATGAGCGAGGAGCAGCACAGACCACCGGAGGATTTAAGTTGCATCCTTTACTGGGATGTACACAACCTCTACAGGTACGTCATACTACGAAGTCTACAATTTGAAGGGTTCTGATGAATGTCCAATGGAGAGATTGCTCGACTGAAGGAAACGTTCGTGGTGTGACCGCGGATGTTGGTGAGAGATATGTTCTAGAGGTAAAAATGGCATATCTCATTCATTTGTATGATACACACACACACACACACACACACACACACACACACACACACACACACACACAAACACACACAGTGACTTGCCGCTGTTTGTGGAGTGCCTAGTTCCATGAAATAGTTCCCTCTCGAGGCTGTCGACATTGTTGGGGAATAATCAGCAATATATTCTACACTACAGAAACCTCCAGCAGTGTCTCAGGTTGGGGACAGAACTTGTAGGTCCAAGCACAGCTTTTCCTTCAAGCAGCACTGCTGGTTGAATGAATACATTAAATAGAGAACTCTCAATATGAGAGACTGAAAAAGATTTTTACTAGTTATGAACAATTTAGTTTTCGGAAAAAAATGCAAACGTTACAGAAGATCGCGAAATTTATTTAGTTTACTTTGGGTGAGTCGTTATCACGCAAGAGATTTCATCGGCAGGCCAAATTTCAAGCATACCACCATCTTCAATGAAGGACTGGTCACTATGTAGATGGATAATGTTACAGTGCAGTTCATGAAGCATGTCTATATTGGTACGTGTGTTTTGGACCACTCCAAACTCCAAATGTACCGATTCCACTATGCATCTGTGAAGCCATACTTTACTGATCCCAAGTAACTTTGTATGGATACAGACAGTTTTATCTATTGGGTGAAATCTGTGATCCATATGAAGTAATTAGGTACAATAACGAAGAATTCGACACGTCTGGGTTTGTAGCCAATGACCCCCTTTGGAATCAGACCACAAGAACAAGAATGTTACCTGCCTGATGAAAGATGAGGTGAATGGTTCACACATGGTGGAGTTTGAATATCTCAGGTCAAAAATGCATGTATACCACATTGATGCAGATGCTAAGGGTGCAGATGCTAAGGGCGTGCATCATGCAGCCTCAAAGGCTATCTCGATAGAGGATTATGAGAGGTGTCTGCTCGAGAGTGTTGGCGCAGCACTTCATGTGGTGCACCAGATAGTCTTTCTATCGAGAAGTCCACAGCTCGAACTCTAGTGACTAGCGCTGCTACCTATGGATCACACGTTCCCGGGTTCGATTCCCGGCTGGCTCGGGGATTTTCTTCAATCAGGGACTAGGTGTTATTGTTGTACTCATCATCTCATCATCATTCAGGGAGTGCTGAGACTTAAATGGAAAAATTTGGAACTTGTATGGGCACTGATAACCACGATGTTGAGTGCCCCACATACCAACATCATCATCACCTACTATTGAAAGGCCATGGGGTACATAGTGAAACTAGGGCTGTCACATCATGATGACCGATGGTTCAGTTGTGGCGACAGGATTGTAACCTTCCTGTACTGACACTATTCATTGAGTGGTTGCGTGTCTGGCCCTTTATTTGTAAATATTGGATGTGAGTGCAAAGCAGTTGGAGGAACCACTTCTCATAGTTTTGTGTGTGTGTGTGTGTGTGTGTGTGTGTGTGTGTGTGTGTGTGTGTGTGTGTGTGTGTGTGTGTGTGTGTGTGTGTGTGTGTGTGCATGCGTGCATGCATGCGTGTGTGTGATTTCTTCTTCACCTGATGTTGCTAGTCTCATTACCCAAAGATTATATATAGAAAACAAGCATTAGCATGTAAATGCTGTATTTGGAATGATCAGAAACAAAATGTAAATATTGTTAAATGTGTATTCAGAAACAAAATGTGAAACATAATATTTAAGTTCTTCATCATACTAGCTTTAGTGCAATGAATGTACCTGATGATTGTAAGTCATCTGAAAAATAACGATTACTTTGTAAACAAAACCAACATATATACATGTAAGCAAAACAAATGGCTGTGTAAACGCACCAACGAAAAACATAAAAAATTAGCTTTGCAAATTATTGTAAAGAAGACATAATAGCTTTGTAAAATAAACCATTGCGTGGATGTCATCAGAAACAAACAGCTTTGTAAATAAAACAATTAAAAAATTTTAATAAACAACAAAAAATTATTGTAAAAATTGTATTGCAAAGATAAAAATCTTAATAATTTGTTATATCACTGTCATTATTTCCAAACCCTGTAACTGTATCAGTATTTTTAATAATAATTTGTTTCTAACAGACCTGAACCTCTCCCCGTGATGCTGCTGCACTAGTGTCAGTCCTAGTCGAGGAAGGGAAATTTTATCAGAATCGCGGTTGGGCGATGAAATCTGGGGCTGCTGGCAGAGTGTGGTAACAGACAACAGCCAGCAGGCCAGGCAAGGTAAACATGGCACTCATTGGTGTGGAGCTGCGACAGCAGTATTGCATGCACGATTTGTTTTGAGTGGTGCAACAACGAGGCAGGAAACCGCAGTGTTGCTTGAAGTTACTGCGATGTATGACACGGTGCACTAGGCCAGAGCCAGGACGGCGATTTGTAAATGGCTGACGTGTGGGAATTTATCCCTGCCATAGTTTCTGCCTCGCTCTGACACCACATCAGAAGCAAGTGGACAACCAGTATAAATAGACGGGCAGTTTTAGCTTGGGACAGGGTATACCAGGTCAGTCGAGCATCAGGACGGACCTGTGCTGGTCTACGCTTATAGGGGCCAGTCTGGCCGCAATGTTATAAGTATTTGACATAAAATTGTACTTTGTTTCTATGCACTTGTGTGGGCTACATTCCGCCTCCGGGGACACAACACCTGGGTGGGACTGAACAGCAGCCTGTAACTGGGAGTTCGCACTGTCTGCCTGAAAGATGGTAGTGACAGCAGTCTGCAGCAGGTCCAGGAGGAGCTCGGTTCCACCCCAGTCTACAGGCCACGTTTGCTTCCCACCTGGCTTACCGGGGTCCGGGCAAGGCATTTGCTGTGGGAGGCGCGGCAGCGCTGCGACAGCGCCAGAGACAGCGACGGGTGTTACCATCTGGCTAGCACCACTAGTGGCAAGTTGTGGCACAGCCTCTAGGAAGGCGTGGATTCGAGTCCGGCCCTGTCCTGAGAGCAGCAGCGGCCCGAGGGGCATGGGTGACCAGTAAATCCACCTTTGTCCCATTGTGGGATCGAGCAGGTCAAACAGGGCAGAGGGCGGTGAGGACGAGGGACTGTAGCAGTCTCCGGAATCGCAGGCAGCAGCGCGGCTCAAGACGCGATGGATCGGTGGGCAGCGACCAGGGAGAGCATGGCCTACTTCCAGCTGAGTGGCCTTGATGATGGAGTAGTGGCGTTGGCCTACCAGGAGTCTGCTGAGCCGGCTGGACTCGCAGGGCAGTGCTGCGGGCGGCACGCCAATACTACGCTGCACCCATCGAATACTGTCAATTAGCTGAATAAAGTAATGCTACCAAATAGCGCTGTATCACTCTGCACTGCCCCTCGACGCTCTTAAACTTGTTCAGCCTCCTGACGAAATATGGGGCGGTAGGTCCCGGCTTCAGCTCGGCCATCTGGCGTCGCGGTTTCGACCCCCGACCCCGTAACAATGCACAGACTTGAATGAAGAGGCCTACGCATGTGAACTAGTTATAAAGTATGATAAGGGGGAGGAAGAGCTTGAACTTTATTGGTCCAAGGATGAGGGGGAGGGGTTTCTCGCCATATTAATGTGCTCCCATTGGTTGAGGAATTTCCCACCAATTGTATATCATATGACTGGTATTGAGTTATTTCGTGACTTGCTCCAATTCTCTAAGGTGCATGGGTAGGACAGCGATACCCCTGGTAGATCCCTGGGGCCGGAGGAGGGGGGGAGGCGGGGTCAGGGGGCGGGGGATGGCATTGAGGAGAGCGGCTGGGCAACCTTGATTATATTAAGCACAAGTGCGTAATTTGACAGTGACCTTGAAAAACGTTTATTATCTCGGCTTGTACCTGTAATGATAACGTACTTATGTATATGTATTAACGTATGTATGTATGTATGAGGGTCAGTTTTAAAGGAAGAACTGATTTGTAATGGAATAAGGGAAACTTTATTTATGAGTGTAAATTGTATCACCAACTACAATATGCACATTTTTTCATTCTTCAACATAGTCACCATAGACATTTTAACATTTGTCTAGTCGTGGCACTAGCTTTTGGATCCCAGCATCAAACAACTCTGTCGCCTGACCATCAAACTAGTTAGCAACTGTTTATTGCAACATGTCATCGTTTTACAAGAGCTTTCCACCAAGAAATTCCTTCAGTTTTGGAAACAGATGAAAGTATGATGGTGCTAAGTCAGGGCTGTGTGGTGGGTGATCCAGTAATTCCCGATAAAGCCTGTTGAGTTGCTTCTTTGCTCTTTCCTCAATGTGAGACCGACCACTGTCGTGAAGCAGAACGACGCCGTTAGAGAGCAGTCCCGCCGGCGATTTCGAATAGCGCACCTAAGCTTCAATAAAGTTTCATCAATATCTCTTGGTAAAAAGTCTAACAGAAGTATGCCTTTCCGGTTCCAGAAAACCTTTGGCATGGTTTTCCATGTTGAAGGTTCTTGTTTGAATTTTCGTGATACCGTCAGGGAGTTTGACTGATGCCACTCACTGGATTGACGTTTATTCACTGGAGTGTAGTTCGCAATCAGGGTTTCATTATCTGCTACAATGTGACTCAAGAACTCATCACCATCCTTGTGATAGCGCTCCAAAATGGACAATGAATGTGCCATTCGCTTTGTTTTGTGTTCTTCTGGCAACATTTTCGGCTCCCATCTCGCCCACACTTTTTGTAGCGAAGTTTGTCAGTAACAATGTGATAAACTACTGAACTTGAATCATTAACATTTGTCTTTCCTTCATTAAACAGCCTACACCATATATTTCCATAATTCCTCACACCTGCACCATAAACTTCATTAACCTGCTGGTTAATTTCAGCAGGAAGAACTTGTTTGGCATTTAAGAACCGAATAACCGAGCGCACTTCACAATCGGCGGGATTACTGATTGACATGGCGACGAAAGGAGCAGTATAATCATACAACAAACACCTGCAGAGACGTGAAACTTGCTGGCGGCATAGTGAGAGACTGGCCAAGAGTAGCAGAGAGAACAGCCACATATTTACTTGTCTTAAAAATACCAGAGTTACCTGTATTTATCAAGTTTGGTTTTTTGAGGCGCGACTCTATGTACCGAACACAATAAGGTGTTTTAAATGCCATCCTGTGGGAAAACCATCACAAGTTTCAAGGATTGGGGCACTTGTAGCAAGATAGCACATGATCCTGGAATACAGTGCTCATCACCACTGTTTTGCTTAAATTCCATTGGAAATCGAGCAGCCTGGTATCTCGAGTGTGCAGCAGCAAATCGAGATCACAAAGCGTATCCCTTATGCTGAAAAAAAAAGAAAAAATGGCCTATCAGGCTACGAAACAACGAGTATTTGCAGGGTCATTTGCAGCTGTGACTAATAATAGAGTTGCCGAGAAACGTTATTAATGGAACCTTTACTTGCAAGGGCATTTGTGATACACGCTATCGAGACTACCAGATCATCAACATAAGCACAAGACAGCAGTTAGCCAGAGAGTGGCAGCAGCAAGCGTTTTTCACACTGTCATGTATACAATAACAATCTCAAAACAGAAAAAAATTCATAAGAACAGAAACATGAGAATAAAACCGTTAGACTATATGACTTGATTCTGACTGACATGTGACATGATACTCTGTCAGCAGAGTCCATGTATTTGATGTACCTATAAAAGAACAACCAAACCCCTTGTCTAAACGCACAATCGCTGTGGGATCAACGACTTCACAAGGGCAAAAAGGACAAAGAAAAGGTTCACTGATAGCAGTGACATCTGCACTTGCACTTTCATATTAACGGGTTAGGACTCTCTTGGAGGAATTAAGATACTTTGCATAGAGAACACCCCTGTGTCTTAGTTGCCAAAAGGACGACTTCTGTGACGAAGCCATGTTCGGGTGAGTTGTTCAATCTCCTGGTTGATGCCTGGCCAGCAAGAGAACCTGAAAGCCAGGATTTTAGTTTGGGATACCCCCAGTGACCTTGGTGCAATAGTTGCAGAACGTGCTGATGTAAGGAATAAGGAATGACTATTCGTGGGTGTCCCTTGTCGAGAATGGGTAGAATTACTCTATCGATCAACATGAGCTGACGGCGGGCATTAAGGAACTCACGGAATGCCATGGAAGCCTTAGGAGGTCGACTTTCAGGCCATTCATGAATTATGTGATTCCAGACCTGTTGGAGTAACCCATTGTTACCCTTTGCTTCTGCTACCCAGGACCTCGTATTGGGAAAAGAATCTACAGCAGTTTCTCCTTCTTCATCGACGTAAAAATACAGAATTTCTTCTTTGTCGAACTCTGGATCGGGTCCCCATGGAAGGCGGGAGAGGGCATCAGTGTTGCGGAATTGAATCTCATACTGGTAGCGCACCAATATTAAACCCCAGCACTGGAGGCGCTGAGCAGTCCTGTCTGGAATATATGCTGCTGGATTGAATAAGATTAGCGGTTTATGGTCTGTGACAAGATGAAACATTGTGCCATTAAAATGTGGAATTTCTTTAATGCAAAAATGATTGCCAGCGTTTCTTTTTCTATTTGTAACTGAACTGGGTGTCAGCCAATGGTTTTGATGCATAGGCCAAAGAGTGCTCAGAGCCATCTCCCTCCCTGTGTGCCAGGAGTGCTCCGACGCCTGTATCAGGTACATCTGTTTCAATAACTGTCTACTTTGTTGGATCAAAACGTGTGAGGCACGGGACCATCAACAACTGGGATTTCAACCTGTGGAAGGCGTTCTAGTAAGCTGGTGTCCACTAGAAAGGCACCCATTTTTTGCATAACTGCGACAGGGGGGCAGTTTCTATTGCGTCTGCCGGTAAGAACTTTCGGTAATGCGATATCTTCCCCAGAATAGAACGACGCTGCTTTAGAGTAGTTGGTATGGAAAGTTTGATTATGGCTTCTACATGTTTATCCAGAGGACAAATGCCCGTCCTGGAAATGATGTGGCCAAGGAACTCAACCTCAGGTTGCCTGCCAGGGGGCTCACCACTCTTTGGCAGGTTCGTGCTTGGCTACCGTGGGGGCCCAGCCTTTGCAGCATCTTTTCCCTTCCGTGCTGCACGTCTATCCACTTGCTATTCTTTTTCCCCTCCCTTGAGGAACATGTCTAGGGTGTTATTGTGAATGTTCCACATTGTGCATCGCTGACATAAGAACAGTCTCGCCACTGTTTCTTGTTCCCTTTTCCTTTCTTTCTTTGCCTTTCCTATCCTCCCTTCACTTTGGCGTTTGAGGTTCCTCTTTTCTTCTTCCTCCCTGTGCCCTCCTGAAGGCTGGCCCATGCATCTATTGCGTAAAAGATGACGGGTTAGCGTGTAATTCCCAGCTCCAAGTCGACAGGTAGAGTTCGTACATACCCCCTGGCACAGGCGAGGCCCAGGGAGAGGTGATTGCCTGAGCTGCTACCTTCCCAAATTGCCAATTGGTCCCTCTATCAATTGTTCAGGAAGTGTGACCTGAGGTGTGAACAATCACATAAGGCCGGTGCACCCCTTTTGAAGGGGGCCCACAGTTGCAAGGAGCGCGCTATCAGAGATGCTGGCTATCATAGGGGATTTTCTCATGATGAGCCACTCATCTTCACTAACAACGTCTATGAAACATAAACGGAATGAGGCTAACAATTCAAAGACCCTTCCAGCTGCACCACAGTTCCTCGTGGTTTCATGTGCTGAAGACAGTCAGTCTTTTGCAATGGTAAATCCGTTTGTTATTCAGAAAGGTGTTGATGCAATTGCTGGCTCTGTGAAATTCTGCTCTCGTTTACGGAATGGCACTTTGCTTTTGGAGACTACTTCTGATTCTCAAGCACAACAACTGCTGGCCGTCTCGCTTCTCCACGGCTATCCTGTTCGTGTTGAGGCCACAGAACTTTCAGTTCTTCCCAGGGTGTTATTTACACTAGGTTGCTCGACGGTCTGACCGAGGCGTAAAACCAATTGTTCCTCGCTGATCAAGGTGTCATTGCCATCCATCGAGTGATGAAAAACGTAGATTCCTCCTTAGTGCCCACACACACTCTTTTTCTAACCTCTGATAGAGTGGTGCTTCCGTCCAAGATCAAACCAGGCTATGAAATTATCACACTCCAACCATACATTCCGAACCTGATGTGCTGGTACCAATGTCATTATTGCAACCACACTAGAACGTCTTGTCAACACCCACCCAAATGTGTAACCTATAGTAGGGATGACCAAAAGGGCAATTGTCCACCTCCTCCTCCCTGCTGTATCAACTGCAATGGCGGCAATGCCGCCTCCTCTCGTGATTGTCCATTGTATGTTTATGAGTGGTCTGGCCAGGAGATATGGGTAAAGGAAAAAGTGTCTTACCCAGTCGCTTGCAAGTTATTGGCTAGGTGCAAAACCTGCATTCTACCATCTGGCACTTGTAGTTCTGTTCTTGCTTCATCTCGCTCCATGAAGGACATGGCCACACAGACATGCGACCTCAAGTTCCGGTCTGAGGTTGTGAAATCGTCGAGTGTCAAGGTAGCTTCACCATCCCCTCGTCCAGCTGTGCAACAAGCTATCAAACTCTCAGCTCAAGGGGCGAAGCCACCAGCTATACAACCAGCAGGCTGTAAAGGACAGGAGTGCTCCCGTGAAGACTTCCTACGTCCTTCCAGCCAACAAACAACCAACACCAGAGTTTTCCTCTGCTAACAGGAAAGGCTCAAAGAAGTCCAAACGAAAGCAAACGGTCTTCTCCTTCGCCGTCTCGAAGATCCTCTTCAACGGTGTCACCATGTGATACCTTCGGCCAGCCTCCGTGTCGCCAATGCACGCCACCAACCGTTTTCCTGCATTGGACTTCACAGACGAACAGCACAAGAAAGCCAATGCTTCTGTGGACCTCATGAACCAGGATCCTCCTGCCTCTGTGCCCTGTAGCAGTGAGTCTTCACAGGCTGGCATTTGGCAGCCGTCGAGGTGACACCCCTTCATTTTTTACTCATCATGGCTCTCCTCCAATGGAATGTTTGCGGCCTTCGAACACACGAAGAGGATTTACAGCTGCTTTTAGAATCTCAAAGTCCCCTTGTATTCTGCCTTCAGGAAGCAAAGCTGCGTCCTCACGACCGCTTTGAGCTTTTGCATTTCTTCCTGGTCAATTTTGACCTTACCCCTGAGGTCACCATTCCATCTCATGGGGGCATCATGCTGCTCATACGGGATGACGTTCATAGTCAACCTATCTCCCTGACTACCTGTCTTCGAGCTGTTGCAATTCACCTTTTCCTTCCTCAGCTGACTTTTTCCCTTTGTACCATTTATATCCCTCTGTCATTTAATGTCACCAGGGCAGACTTCATCCAGCTTACTGGGCAGCTACCTCGCCCATTTCTGCTACTTTCTGACTTTAATGCTCATCATCCCCTTTGGGTATCTCCCAGAACCCATCACAGAGGTGCCCTCTTGGCTGATCTTCTTAATCAACTTAACCTCTTCTAGCTTAACACAGGAGCACCCACATTCCTTCCTGACTCCTCACACACCTATTCCCATTTGGACATATCCTTTTGCACTGCCCAGCTTGCCCATCGTCTCAAGTGGTCCGTTCTTTCTGACACCTACTCAAGCGACCATTTCCCATCTGCTATCCCTTTGCTGACTCCTAACCCCACCTGCGTGCACACCCAAAAGGCAGCTTACTAAGGCTGACTGCTGGTTTACTCTTCCCTGGCGACCTTCGAAGAACAAGATTCCCCAGTTGTGATGACCACATAAAATATCTTACAAACGTTATCCTTACCACCGTGGAACGTTCGATTCCTCGTACTTCCTCTTTGCCACAGTGTGTCCTGTTCCCTTGGTGGACTGACACATGCTGCGACGCCATTTGCACGAGAAGACATGCTCTCTGCGTTTTTAGCCGTCATGGTGCAATGGCAAACTCCATTCATTATAAACAGATGCGTGCACAGTGTCATTGTGTACTTTGGAATATCAAAAAAGGTAGCTGGATTTCATTCACTAGTACTTTTAACAGTTCCACCCCGTCCTCTGTCATGTGGGCCAATCTCCAACGGCTTTACAGGACCAAGATTCATTTCCCAAATTCCGGCCTGACAGCAGCGGACGATGTCATTGTGGACCCTATTGCTATCTCCAACCCCTTGGACCATCATCTCGCGGAAATTTCGAGTTTTTCCCACTATCACCCTTACCTTCCTCCATCTGAAACGAGTGAAGAAGGCTTGGACAATACCCATCTCTTCTCAGAATAGTGAGTGCTACAATGCTCCCTTTACTATGAGGGAGCTAGACCATTCTCTCACTTCATCCCAATCCTCTGTCCCAGGGCCAGACGCTGTAAACGTTCAGATGTTATAGCACTTTTCTCTTGCAGGCAAGCGCTTTTTGCTTAATACATACAACTGCATCTGGGCAGAGGGCACATTTCCCAGACACTGGCGTGAAGCCACCATTATACCCATACCTGAGCTCAGTAAGGACAAACAGCTTCCTTCTAGCTACCACCCAATCTCTCTCACAGCGGTGTTTGCAAGGTGATGGATGGGGCTCGAGTCTCGCTATTTACTAACCACTGCACAGTGTGGATTTCGAGCACGTCATTCTGCAGTTGACCATCTCGTCACTTTGTCCATCCACGTCATGAATGGCTTTCTGCGGAAATCCCAGACTGTGGCCCTGTTTTTCTGTTTGGAGAAGGCCTACGACACCTGCTGGAGTCCTGGTATTCGCCACACACTCTATACGTACGGCTTCCGAAGCCGCTTGCCTGTTTCCTTGAGGAATTTTTGAAAGGGCGAGTTTTCAAGGTGCATGTGTGTTTTGCCTTGTTCGACACCTTTACCCTGGAACACGGTGAGTCTCAGGGTTATGTCCTGAGCGTCGTCCTCTTTGCAATCGCCATTAACCCTATAATGGCCTGTCTTCCTCCAGGTATCTCCGGCTCCCTTTTCGTTGACGATTTTGCCGTCTATTGCAGTTCTCTATGGACCTGTCTCATCAAACGGCGTCTTCAGCGATGTCTCGATCGTCTTTACTCATGGAGCATCGACAATGGCTTTCGTATTTCCACTGACAAAACCGTTTGCACGAATTTCTGGCGGTGGAATTGGTTTCTTCCACCATCTTCCGATCTTGGACCTGTTACTCTTCCTTTCTTTGAAACTACGAAATTCCAGGGGCTCATGCTTGATAGGAAACGCTCTTGGTCCTCCAACGTGTCTTACCTGGCAGCCCATTGTACATGGTCCCTCAATGTCCTACATGTCCTCAATGGTACTTCCTGGGATGCAGATCAAACCACCCTCCTCCGTTTTTACCGGTCCCTTGTCCATTCGAAACTAGACTATGGGTGCTTTATTTATGCGTCTGCACATCTGTCCCTCTTACACCGTCTTGACAGCATCAACCATCATGGCATCCGCTTGGCCACTGGCGCTTTTTACACTAGCCCAGTTGAAAGTCTATAAGCTGAAGCTGCTAAATTACCACTGTCGTACCACCGTGACTTTCTCCTCAGCAGGTATGCATGCCATTTGTCTGCCATGCATGGGCACCCATTCTATGCCTCCTCCTTTGACGACTCCTTTGATCACCAGTATGAGCTGCATCCCTCTTCTCTGTTACCTCGTGGAGTCCACTTTTGGTACTTGCTCCGGCAGCTTAATTTCATACTACCTGCAACTTTCCCAGAGGGTGTGACCTATTGCCCACCTTGGCCTTCGTTCGCTTCCTAAGGGAAGTCTCGCTCTATCACCTTCAGTTTAATGAGTTTCGCATGGAATTTCACGATAGTACCTTTGTGTACACTTATGGCTCTCGGTTGGTTGATTGCTTGGGGAAGGAGACCAGACAGCGAGGTCATCGGTCTCATCGGATTAAGGAAGGATGGGGAAGGAAGTCGGCCGTGCCCTTTCACAGGAACCATCCCGGCATTTGCCTGGAGCGATTTAGGGAAATCACGGAAAACCTAAATCAGGATGGCCAGACGCGGGATTGAACCGTCGTCCTCCCGAATGCGAGTCCAGTGTGCTAACCACTGCGCCACCTCGCTCGGTGATGGCTCTCGGAATGACCGTAGTATTGAGTGTGCCTTCGTCATTGGCGCCGACGTTTGTCGGCAACAGCTTCCGGCACACTGCTCAGTATTTACAGCAGAGCTCTTCACCCTGAATCAGGCCACGGAGTACATCTGGCGACACAGGCTTTTCAGTTTCTTCCTCTGCTCAGACTCTCTCAGCACCGTTCAAAATCTCTGTGCGCTGTACACCTCCTGCCCCTTAGTGCTACTGGTCCAGGAAAACTGTCACTTGCTTCCTCTTGATGGCGCCACTGTGATGTTTATGTGGGTTCCTGGTCATGTCAGTCTGGCAGGAAACAAGGCTGCAGTCCTTGTACCTCAGCCCACTATTTCCTATATTCCCTCCAACGACCTCTATGTGGCCGTCTGTCAGGAGGTGATGTCACCTTGGCATCGCCATTGCTCCTCCCTTCATGGGAATACGCTCCAGATTATTAAGCCTCTACCACTATTTTTAACTAGGTTGCATATAGGGCACTGCCTATTTAGCCATCGCCATTTGTTAAGTAGCGCTCCCCCAACACTTTGTGCACATTGTGCCTAAGTTTTAACTGTTCGCCATTTCCTGATGGAATGCCCATTTTTTTAATCGTTTACGTTCCCGTTTCGGTTTGCCATCCGAGTCATCGGCCGTTTTTAGTAAACGATGCGCGGGCTGTCGACCGCGTTTTACTTTTTATTCATCGTAGCAATTTTGCGAAGGCCATTTAATTTTTACTTCTGGACCTCCATTTCTCTATGGTGTATTTTATTGCCCTTTTTCCACTTCTCTGTTTTTAGCTGTCTCTTCTCTTACGGCGACTGAGATTGACATGTAGTCGTTTATTAACTCCTCAGTCTTCGTGTTCTATAGTTTTGACTTGGGCGCGTATGATATCAGTTGTTTTTGTGCCCTAAAACAAATCAAAACCAAAAAAATCTCAGGTTGAAGAAAACAACATTTTTCTCTCCTGCATTTTAGGCCAGCCTCCCGTAAGAAGCTGAATAAAGGTTTCAGACTGCAGAGGAGTTCCTCTGTGGTTCTCCCTGTACAATGATTTTGTCTAAATAGTAAATGCCATTCATCCTTTTTGAGAATCAATTGTTCCAAAAACACTTGAAAAATGGTGGGGCACTTGCTATGCCAAACATTAGGCATTTCAAACGATAAAGTCCGTGCAGCGTGCTATGTGTAAGAAACCAGTGAGATTCTGCATCAGGTGGAAGTTAAAGGTATGCATCCTCTAGGTCTATTTTAGAGAAGTAGTTTCCACCTCTTAATGTTGACAGTAATTCTTCCCGCTTCGGTACAGTGTATGTCTGAGTCTCTGATTGTACGTTGACAGTAATTTTAAAATCACTCCACAGGCAGGTCTTCCCTGATGGTTTTCGCACTACGACTAATAGGGCAGCACATTGACTAGAAGGAATAGGTTCTAGAACTCCAATTGCCGTCAGACGATCCAGTTCTTCTTTTACTTGGTCTCTTAGAGCTAACGGAATGGCGCAGGCTCGAAAGTACCGAGGCCGTGCATTATGTTTCAGAGCGATGTGCGCCTCAAAATCCTTTGCGGTGCTGAGTTCCGGGGTGAACAGGGCCTTGTAATTCTGGCAAAGTGTCTCTAAGTCCGAGTATGAAACATCTTCAGATATCAAATTCAGAGAATAATCTATTGAAAATCCAAATTTTTGAAAAGAGTCAAGTCCAAACAAGCTCTCAGGGGAATTATTGTTAACGACTGAGAACGTAATGCAGCAGTTGACATTATGATATGTCATTGGCAGTTCAACTTGAGCACATACTGGTATTCTATGTTTATTATACGCTGTTAGACGTCTCTTTGTTTCTTGCAACGGAGGCGCTGCAAGTTTCAAATAGGTTCTGTAATTCAGAATGCTCACGGCTGCGCCGGTGCCTACTTGTAATTGAATTGGTTTCTCTGCAATTTGCACTTCTACGAAAAGCTTATTGGAGGTCTCTTGATGGTCTGTAGCGGCTACCAGATTAACATACCTCTGTTGGGTAGGGGGCTGTCTTGCCTGACGGGACTTATGACATACAGAAGCTAAATGGTAGCTGGCAGAACAGTTTTGGCAATAGGCCCATCTGCCAGGCCAGTCTTCGCGTTGTTTTTTTCTAAACCATGGCCTGATCAGATCAGTCTCGATTTCAGATGGTAAGAACTCATGGTTGGGTTCGAGTGTGGCGCAGACCCCATGAAGCCATGGACCCAAGTTGTCAACAAGCCACTGTGCAAGCTGGTGGTGGCTCTATAATGGTGTGGGTTGTGTTTACATGGAATGGACTGGGTGCTCTGGATGTTCAGCTACTTGGAGATCATTTGGAGCCATTCACGGACGTCGTGTTCCCAAAGGCGATGGACTTTTTATGAGTGACAATGCACCGTGTCACGGGCCCACAGTTGTTCATGACTGGTTTGAACAACATTCTGGACAGTTCGAGCGACTGATTTGGCCATCCACATCGACCGACATGAATCCCATCGAACATTTATGGGACATAATCAAGAGGTCAGTTCGTGTAGAAAGACCTGCCTCGACAAGACTTTCACAACTATGGACAGCTATACAGGCAGCATGGCTGAATTTTTCTGCAGGGGACTTCCAACAACTTGTTGAGTCCATGCCAAATTGAACTTCTGAACTACTCTGGGCAAAAGGAAGTCCGACACAGTATTAGGGAGTATCCCATGACTTTCATCACTTCGGTGTATTTCTATAGGCAAGTTAAAAACTTTATCAAGAGCCTTCAAACTTGTTCATTTTTGAAACTTCCTGGCAGATTAAAACTGTGTGCCCGACCGATACTCGAACTCGGGACCTTTGCCTTTCGCGGGCAAGTGCTCTACCATCTGAGCTACCGAAGCACGACTCACGCCCGGCCCTCACAGCTTTACTTCTGCCAGTAGCTGTGAGGGCCGGGCGTGAGTCGTGCTTCGGTAGCTCAGATGGTAGAGCACTTGCCCGCGAAAGGCAAAGGTCCCGAGTTCGAGTCTCGGTCGGGCGCACAGTTTTAATCTGCCAGGAAGTTTCATATCAGCGCACACTCCGCTGCAGAGTGAAAATCTCATTCTTGTTCATTTTTGATTGACAACGAAAGAGAAATTGCTTCTCGTGAAGACACTATTAAAAATCGTGCACCGCCAATCGTCGGTACCGATATTTACGAAAATGTTACGTTAGAGACGGTTAGCATCCAAATTGTTGGAAGAAAGAGGTTTTCAAAATGTCAACGAGCATTGTTTTTCCTTACAGACTACGAAGATTTCTTATGTATGCGGGAAAACTGCATTCATTCCATGTAGTGGATGCTGGAGTAGTCTTTAGGAAGTGAATGAAGGCCAAGGAGAACACAGGCCGCCACACGAAGATACGGTGGTGAAGGGTTCACACCCATCGCGAAAGTGGCAGGTGGCGTGAAGTTAAGCTTCCAGTCCACGAGCCGAAAGTGAACTCCAGGAGGTAACAGAGAAGAGGGGTGTGCCCCATACTTGCGATCAAAGAAGCCATGAAAGAAGGAGACATAAGAGAGTGGCATGGCAGACAAATGGCATGCGTATGTGCTGAGGAGAAAGTCAAGGCGGTATGACAGCAGTAGTTCGACAGCTTCGGCATTCAGACTCTCAAATAAGTTAGTGTGAAAGGCGCCAGTGGCCAAACGGATGCCACGATGGTGGATATTACTGAGACAGCATAAGAGGGACGGAGGTGCAGATGGATAAACGAAACACCCATAGTCTAGTTTCGAATGGACAAGGGACTGATACAGAGGAGGGTAGTCCGATCTGCTCCGCACGAAGTACCACTGAGGACATTGAGGGACCGCGTACAGCGGGTGACCAGGTAAGGCAAATGAGAGGACCAATAAAGTTTCTTATCGAGCATGAGCCCCAGCAATTTCATAGAGTCAACGAATCGAAGAGGAACAGGCCCAAGATAAAAAGATGGTGGAAGAAACCAATTGCGCCACCAGAAATTCATATAAACGGTTTTGTCAGTGGAAAAGTGCAAGCCATTGCCAATGCTCCATGAGTAAAGACGATCGAGACATAGGTGAAAACGCTGTTCAAGGAGACAATAAGAACTGCAATAGATCGCAAATCATCAGCAGAGGAGGAGCCAGAGATGCGCAATGGGAGACAGGCTGTAACAGGGTTAATGGCGATAGCAAAGAGGATGACACTCAGGGCAGAAGCCTGCAGCACACCGTTTTCCTGGATAAAGTCGCCCAACAAGGCGGAACCCTCACGTACCTTGAAAACTCGCTTTTAAAAATTCCTGAAGGAGATGGGACTCGCACTCACGGAAGCCCCTGCCTCCAGCAGCTGTCATAGGCTTCCTCAAATTCGAAAAACACGACCACAGTCTGGTATTTCCACAGAAAACTATTCATGACATGTTTTGACAAAGTGACGAGATGGTCAGCTGCAGAACGGCGCGCTCGATATCCACACTGTGCAATGGTTAGTAATTTGCGAGATTCGAGCCACCATACCAGCCAGGCATAAATCATACATTCCACCACCTCGAAAACACAGCTGGTGACAGGAAAGGGGATACCTAGAAAGAAGCTGTTTGCCCTTGCCAGGCTTAGATATGAGTATAAAAGTGGCTTCATGCCAGCGTCTGGGAAACGTGCCTTCTGTCCAGATGAGATTATACATTTGAAGGAGGAAGTACTTCCCCACAAGAAAAAGGTTCTGCAACATCTGAATGAGAACATTGTCTGGCCTGGGGCAGAGGATTGGAATGAAGTGAGGGCATGAGCTAGCTCCCTCATAGTAAAGACGGCATTGCAGCATTCACGATTCTGAGAAGAGAAGGGTATGCCTGAGTTTCCTCCACTCGTTTACGATGGAGGAAGGCAGGGTGATAGGGGTTGGAGCTCGAAATCTCCGCAAAATAGCGGCCCAAGGTGTTACAGTCCACTATGACATCATCTGCTACTGTCCGGCCAGAAATTGAGGTATGGACCTTGGTCCCAGACAGCCATTGCAGGTTGGCCCACATGATGGAAGATGGTATGGAAATGTTAAAAGAACTAGAAAATGAAATCTAGGTAGTTTTTCTGCCATCCTGAAGAACGCGACGACACTGTACACGCAACTGTTTGTAGCGAATGCAGTTGGCCATTGTAGGATGACACTTAAAATGCTGAGAGCACATCTCCGCATGTGAACTGCATCGAGGCATGCCTCAGTCCACCAATGGACGGTGACACAGTGCGGCAAAGAGAAAGTACAAGGAATGGAACGATCTGCAGTGGTAAGTATAATGTTCGTAAGATATTTTACCTGCTCACTGCAAGTGGGGAACTGTTGTTCATCGAGAGTCGCCAGGGAGGGATAGAGCCTCCAGCTGGCCGTAGAAAGCTGCCATTTGGATGTGCACGTAAGTGGGGTAGGAGTTAGCAACCAAATAGCACACCGTAAATCGTCACTTGAGTATGTGTCAGAGAGAATAGACCACTCAAGATGATGGGCAAGCTGGGCAGTGCTGAAGGATAGGTTCAAATGGGAATAGGTGTGAGTGGAGTCTGAAAGGAACATGGGTGCTGCCATTTTATGGCAGAGGTAAAGTTCGTTGAGAAGGTCAGCCAAGAAGGCAGGTTCTGGGTGAGCACACTCAAGTTACCAAGCAGCAGAAATGGGTGAGGGAGTTATCCAATAAGTTGGAGGAAGTCTTCTCTGATGATGAATAATGGAGGGATATAAACGGTACAAAGGGAAAAGGTCAGGTGAGGAAGGAAAATGTGAATCGCAACAGCTTGAAGCCGGGTAGTCAGGGAGATGGGTTGACTATGAACATCACCTCAGATGAGTAGCATGACACCTCCATGAGATGGGATACTGTCCTCAGGAGGAAGGTTGGTGGACTGGGAAGAAATGCGAAAACTCAAAGTGGTCGTAAGGACGCAATTTTGCTTCGTGGAGGCAGAGAACAAATGGACACTGTGATTCTAAGAGCAGCCGTAAGTCCTCTTTGTGGGATCGAAGGCTGAAAACGTTCCTGCGGAAGAGAGTCATGACGAGGAAAGGGGAAGGGGGAATAAATGAAGGGGTGTCACGTCAGTGGCTACCAAGTGCCAGCCTTCAAAGAGTCACTGCTACAGAACACAGAGGCTTGAGGGTCCTGCTTCACGAGATCTACAGAGGTGTTGGCATTCTCCCTCTGTCAATCTGCAGAGTCCAGGGCAGAAAAACGGTCGGTGGTGTGCACCGACAACACGAAGGTCGGCCAGACGAGGGTATGTTTGCGAAGATGATCTATGGGTCAGTGAAGGAGAAGACCAGTTGCCTATGTTTGACTTCTTGGAGAATTTCCGGTTGGCAGAGGAAGACTCAGATGTTTGTTGGCTGGAGGGATGTAGGAATTCATGGGATTATTCCTTCATCCTTTCCGGCCTGCTGGTTGTGTAGCAGGTGACATCGCCCTGTGTGGAGAAAGTTTGGTGCTTGTTTCACCACTGGAGGAGATGGGGATGCTACCATGATACTGGGCGATTTTACAACTGCGGTGCACAATTTGAGTTCACGTCTGTGGGGTCATGTCCTATGTGGAGCGAGATGTAGCAAGAATGACACAGTAGTTGTGCATTGGGTTCGGAATGAATGGTCGGACTGTGATAACTTCATAGCCTGCTTTGATCTTTGACAGAAGCACCATTGTATCAAAAGTGAGAAAAAGAGTGCACGTGGGCACTAAGGATGCATCTACCTTTTACATCATCAGATGGAATGCAATGACACCCTGAGAGATACATTTGGATTTCTGCCTTGGTCAGACTATCAAGCAACCTAGTGTAAATAATGCAATGGGAAGAATTCAGCATGTGATGGGCCTCAACAAAAAACAGGATAGCCGTGGAGGAGCGAAGCTGCAGGGAGTTGTGTTCGAGAATCAGAAGGATTCTCCAAAAGCAAAGTGCCATTTTGTAAACGAGAGCAGAATTTCATACGGCCAGCAACTGCATTAGCACCTTTCTGAATAATAAACGGATTTACCATAGCAAAAGACTGACAGTCTTCAGTACGTGACACCATGAGGAACCATGGTGCAGCTGGGAGGGTCTTTGAATCGTTAGCCTCATTTCACTTACATTTGGTAGACACTGAACTGTGGAGATGATGATTGGCTCATTGCGAGAAAATCCCCCATGATTGCCGTCATCTCCGATGGCATGCTCCTTCCATCTGGGGACCCCCTAAGAAAGGGCCACTCCACCTTAGGTGATTATTGGCCATGTGGGGAAGCCACGCGGTCTGAAGGTTGGTCCCATAGCACCTTACCACAAATTTCCAAAATTTTGGTGATTGTTCACACCTCAGGTCACACCTCCCAAAGACCTGACAGAGGGATCAATTTGCGATTTGGGAAGCTAGCAGCGGAGGCAATCACCCCTCCCCGGGCCTGGCCTGTACCAGGGGTACATGGGAACCCTACCTGTCAAATCAGGGCTGGGAATCACGCGTTACCCAGTCACCTGTTACACATCAGACATGTGGACTGGCCTTCAGGAAGAAGAAAAAGAAGAACCTCAAACGCCGAAACAGACGAAGGATAGGAGAAGGGGAAGGAAGAACGAAAAAACAATGGGGAGACTGTTCTGATATCGGCTCCGGAAATGCGCAACACAATTCCAAAACACCGAGACATGTTGGCCACGGGAGAAGAAAAACAATAGCAAGACGATAGACATGCAGCACTGTAGGGATACGATGCTGCAAGGCTGGTGCCCCAGGGTAGCCAAGCACGAACCTCCCAAAGGGTGGCGAGACCCCTGGGGAGTCAGTGATAAGTCCCACTTTGAACTGAGCCCGAGTGATGAGCGAAGACTTGTCTGGAGACACCTCGCACGGCAGTGGGATACAAACATGACTGTTGCCCTCCGTACAACCCAACAACCAGGAGTTATGGTCTATGGTGGCATTTTATTTCACGGCAGTATACCTTTGGTTATCATTTGTGGCATCATTACAGCACAACAGTACACTGACGATATTCTGCGTCCCATTTTGTTAGCCTTCATGGTAATCCGTCCAGGGTTACATTTTAGTAATATAATGCCCACACTCATACGGTGAGAGTTTCTATTGCATGTCTTTGTGCTTGCCAAAGCCTTTCTTTGACCAGCAAGGTCGGTGGGTCACTCCCCAATTGAGAACGTTTGGAGCATCATGGGCAGGGCTCTCCAACCAGCTCAGCATTCTGACGATCTAATGCGCCAATTGGACAGAAGTTGTCACGATATCCCTCAAGAGGACATCCAACAATTATCAGTCAACGCCAAGGCGAATAAGTGCTAGCATAAGCTGAACCAATGCGCTAACGACTTTCTCAATTTGTGAAGCTATTTCGCTTCAGTAAATCATCCATTTCTTCTAAAACTGTAATCACATCTACCGATCTCCGCTATAATTCCTTCGTAGTGCGTCGTCTTTCTTATGGAATGTAAATAAGAACCACTTCTGAATCTCAGGGAACACTAGCCATAATCTTCTGGCAGACGGAATAAACGTCCCCCCCCCTTTTTTTTGTGAAGGGCAACTTGCTTCCACCCATTGCTTTAACTGTCGCTTAATTTTTTACTTTCGGCACTGGACTTGCGTCTCATCCACAGTAATAAATCGATGTGCGAAATGAGATTTTTTGTTTCCACCACTGTAAACATCATCGACAATTTTTCCACATACTTAAGGTCAGTAAGTAAGAAATGTGGCTTCCATCTTGCACAAAGTTCTTTAGTTACTTCTTCATGCAAGATGTACCATACTGTTACTCTGATATGTCTATGGCATCATCTATGTCATACACCTTTGATACTTCATCATGCAATACCATTCTGTGCATTTTTGCAAAGATTTCATTAGTGGTTGTAGTTTTTGGATGTCCGCCTCATATATCGTCTTCTGATGAACGACCACGTTTCAGTTAAGCTGTCCTTCAGCTGTTGAAAACTAAGGTGGCGGCTGCTCAAAAACCACCACCATCTGATGAATTTCTGTTGGTCACAAACTGTTCATAAGGTTGTGACATCAGCAGCATCAAAGACTTTGCAAACAGCCGAGAGGCTCACAGGTCCGCCAACGACGAAATTCTGCAACTGGGTCCTAAAAGAATGCTGGCATAGTATTCTGCAATGCGGCAGCAGTGGGATGGGTTACTTGAAGCCGCGGCACAACGCTGCGCTTCCGCTGTGAGAGGAAGTGGGCTCCTGTCACAACACACCCCGCCCTGTCGAGTATAAATGCTCCCGGCTCAGCAGTCAGCAGCACTTATTCTTGGACTTCAGACTACTGCCGGCGCCGTGACAGTCTCTACACCAGTCATTAGTGTTGTATCCTAGATGTAACGAAGGGGTGAAGGGCTGCGCTAGGGCCGACTGCTTGTGGGCGCAGATAAGGCAGCGTCAACCCCTATTGCCTTTATTCTGCACATTCCCGAATGTGCAGAGTGGAGCAGTGGCGGCCCGTTGGCTGTAGATTAAAGAGTAGACTGTCCAAATAGTCAGGTGAAAAGTTTTCTCTCTTCAGAACATTTCATGAATGGGGAAGATATAGCATTTAGTGTATTAGGAAGTGACTTGGTTTAAACCTTTATCTAACACAACTTTTCACTCTGATATCAAGGTATAAAAATTTACGCACAAACAGATAGTATTTTCTGCAGGCAGGGCATTAATTTATGAAATAAAATTAAAACGATCGTCTTACCTTAATTAAAAGGTTTGTAGATGAAGTCCATTTCCTCTTCTTTCGTAGTTTGGTAATCATTTCTGCTGTGTGTGATTGTCAATTCCTTTCGTAGTTCATTTTTGTTTAGGATTCTTTGTCAGAGAATAACAACTTGGGTTTTGGAAACAAAGGCTAGACTGGAATAATATAGCTGCTGACAAGCGATTGTTAAATGCGAAACGCTCGTCAGTGTTAAGCCTGAAAAGGTCACAGACTTCCTTTGCAACACTTTTACGCGAGTCTACAAAACAGAAAGGTTTTGGGGCGGCGATTTCTTCATTTCTTTTCCCTTTACCCCAGTGATGATCGAAATCGAAGAGAATTTTCCGTCAGTTGTATTCCTGACATGAAATCAGAGACGCTCTTTAGAGCTTTCACACTATCAACATCTGTACACTGCGGGTGATTAAACAAAATGTCGCAATGTGGCATGACCTTACTGAAAAACTCAAGCCAAAATAGAAACTCTTGGTCGTTGTTAAGAAGTTTCCGATGTCCACCAGCTTTCCTGGTTGTTGAGTAATCATTGCTATCATCAGACTCAATGATCCCAAGCACTCAGCTATTTCTTTCTTATACTTAAATACAGTGTTCACACATCGCGTTTTAAAATTCCATCTTGTGTAAGCATTTCTTGGAATACGTTTCTTCACAACGTTATCCAGTATGGCAGTTGTTTTCATTGACTGTTAAAAGAAAGTATAGAAAATCCATTTAAATTACTAAAAAATATTCAGAGTTTTTTTGTATTGTGTTGCATAGAGCTCTACAATGAGATTGAATTGGTGGGCATAACAGTGAGTGCTCTTTCATACACTGCTTTCACACTTTCTTGCACCCCGCTTTGCCTACCACTCATAACTGAAGCTCCGTCATAACTCTGATCTATCAGTTTTTCTGGAGAGTCGGCAACCTTTAGTTTGTTGAGTTCGTTGAATTCTTCACTACTTGTTCCCGCAACTGAATCATGTTTCTGTGTTAAGAAATTTATTAATCTTTCATACACTTCCCCTTTTTAATTATATCAAACAATATTTACGAGTTGAGACAAGGTTGGACAATCTGTCGTTTCATCAACTTCAATTTCGGCGTAATCCGTTTCCGATGTTTCTTTATAAATCATCTCATGGCAAACAGCATAAATAGAGTACAGTAGCTCGTTCTGAATGTTTTGGGAAGTCCCAAAAATACACAATTTTTTTTCAATATGTTCCTTCAACATGGAATCCCATTCTGCCATCAGATTGACCAAACCCCGAAAAATAATAGGATCCTCTGAAACATCCGTTTCGTCACGTCTCCTTAGCACAAGTTAAAACTTCTCGCAGAAATTGATACAGTCGATCAACTTGCTAAGTATGTAACGATTCTTAGAAAAATTTTCGTTAAATTTCTTAATCCTCATTCTGTAAGCTGTATCCAGCTGACATCCTGTATCGACTTCGCCAAGCATAGCAAACTCGATGCTATGTTAATGTGTAGTTCACTCAATTTACGTTTTTCAACTTTATCGGCTAAGTGTTTTACTCTCCGTTATCCCATCTCTGGTCCAAGCATGTTCTGCAACATTCATACCAGACACATGTAACAAAGAAAGAATTTTTTATTTCATATCCACACAACCAGTCCCCACGCTTTTTATACAGAAGTAAATTTTCTGTTTTGCTTTTGCATGCATTTGAGTCTGTACAATATTTAAATCAGGTTTCAGCAGTCATAACCTTTTCAGTTTCAACTTTTGCTCAAAAGGAAGATTTTGGCTACGAACAGTTAAAATGCTGTTTACGCAATTGTCACCATTCATTTTAAATAGGAAACTGACGCATCAGTCAGTCACTGGATCGCATTTTCGAACAACCTGAATCGCAACAAAATTACTTCCACAGGCGCGGCGCTGCTCGTTTACTTAGGCCGCTTTGCGCGGATGCCGTCCCAATTAGCCTTGCACAACGCACTGCCCCCTCTCAACTCCCAAAAACCACATTATTCAAAACGCCTTTAAGCTGCCGGGACGGTTGGCCGAGAGTCCGATAGTCAACCATTTCAAAAACATTCATCATTCGCTTATACGGGATGGTAGTCTACCCATTCTAAAAACAATGATCATTCGCGTACATGGGCCGGTGGTATACATAAATGAAATGATTATATTTTTGACTCACGATTCGTACATACCGCAACCTTTCACGTGATGGATATTATTGGGAGGGTGCCGCCCTGCAGTCCTCAAGAAATAGCCACCACTGGTGTGGATGGGATTCAGTATGTGGGGCAGAATATGGGCATTTAGCATCGTCTGTAGCTAAGAAACTGACTCACTCAGTGACGTCAACCTTTTGCAGCACCATTCCGGGACGGTGTCCTTAGCCACGTGCTCCTACCAACCCTGACAAACACGCTGCAGAGAAGTGAATCAGGGCACGTTTTTGCTGCTCGCTACTTACTGCACTAACTACTGAATCGATTGTCACCGGACTATCAGACGAACGGATGCTCGGTAAATCGGATGACAACGTAGAATGGAAGGCATCAGTTGATCACATAGCATAACGGTGCCTAATACTACTAAGAACGTAGACTCCAGAGGAATCGTGAAACATAGCTTGGGCTCATGCAGTTACTTTGTGAGCCTTGACAATTTTAACACATCACTCGTCGTCGGATCAGATGCTTCTGAAGCCCTCGCACTAATTTGTCGATCGAATGGATACCAGTCACAGATTAAGGAGTGTACATAAGATCTGTCACACTGTTTACAGGAAAAATACTTGCGTGCCTAGTCTAGTAGGTCAGCACCCCATGCTGTGCAAGACTGCTTACTTTGCTTGCACACTGGTCTAAGTTGAATCTGCTGCAACAACGTGACTTTAGTGACAGCAAAACGCAAACATCGGAAAAAGTCAAACTATTACGGCTCGAGAGTGGGCGTAATTTTTGCGCTACTTTTCATCGTTTACTACAAGATGATAGTAAGAGCGCACAGCGACTTTCAGAGTCAGCTGCCACATCTTTACAAACTCAGTCTCCATGCTTCGCTGGAAGAACTGCATGGGGAGAAAGTTCTCATGGCTGCTTTTCTATCCTACTCTGTGTAGGTACAACACAATTTATTATTACTCGCACTGACGGTAACACAAAGACCAGCGTAACGAACAGGCGGTTCTTGATATAAAAACATCAAATTTCACGAAGTGAACAGTAACCAAAGCAAGTCCTTAGCATAGCAAAGTCGTCTCAGGTGTATAAAACAGTACACGGAGCACTAAAAACCACAAACACGAATCAGGCGAGGTCAACACTCTACTGTTCATTGTCGATAACTAAAATCTTTAGAGGTAGCAAGAAACTAACTAGGATGATCCAGGTCACGGTACTTAGCAGCACACACACACGGCGGGGACGGCGCCACCTGATGTGCTCGCCACAACTGCGGCTCCTCGTATGTTGTCTGACAATCTCTGACGTGGTCTCTCTATGGATACTCGGGCTATGCGGGGTATCTTAATCACTGTCGGATACGAAACAAAACACGGTGGAAGCCGTGTCCGATTGCTGTCACGCAAGATTATGACCCTGGGAAATGCTGCTTATACCCTCGTCACCAACTTTTGTATCCTATACTTAACTACACACAAGTGATTGATGAGTGATGATCCCAGGTTGCATTTAAGGGCAGTTCTATTATAGCATCGCAACGGAAGTTAAGTTCCACATAAGACAGAAAAAGTCCACAGTGACATCAGTCCAATGACCACACTACCACGAGTACACAATCAACATTTCACAGTAGCACTACTGGTACAGTGGCATGGAGTCTTGGGAAGGCCAGCGTTAGAAGAAGTGGGAGACTACGACGAAGATTGGCTGCTCAATATGGTGTGGCATCCATAGTAGCTGCTGGAGAAGTGTCGTGGTGTGGTGCCATGTAGACGTTATGGAAAGCTCCAGCAGATGGGCTCCAGTGAGCAGCCAGTGCTTGGCCAGATCTGAACAAAGAGCTGCGAGCTGGGGTTTAGCTGCGACTTAAATACACAACTGGCTGAGGAATATCTGTGGTTACTTGAAAGGACGTGACCCATGAATGCAAGCTAGTTCACTCTATTGCAGCACATCTACATCTGCTGCACAAGGTACCTATGAGCGATGATGGTGCCCCTGGTGGCACCTGCTAGCATTTAGACTGTCAAGAGATTGTTTCTAGTCAATACAGTGTTCACAACATGCAATGTACAAGGGAGGAACCTAAACAGTCTCCAAAGGAGGAGTGATCGCAGCCCTAGAGCAGACTACCCACTTGTTGTGGGCACTGAAACAGAAGCAGAAGTGGCTGATGAATGACCAGATATTACTTTCAGTCCAATGTGTGACTGAGGAGCTACAACCATACCAAGCAGTTTCATCAGCTAGGTGAAGCCGCTGCTCTACAAGCAACCAGCTAGATCTGATGGTTATGGGCATTGAATGGGTACCACTGGGAGGAAGCTTCTCCCCAAGTGTCGCTGTCTGATACTCCAGCCAATTCCAAGGCTCCTGGGTTTAACGTGGGGCATTTGCTTGTCTTTGCTGGCCACCTGGAGCTGCCCATAGTATACACTGGGCCATTCATGCTCTCGTGGGCTGCCGAGATGACTTCAGGCTTGAATCGCTATGACCACGTGCACTGCTAGCCATGTTATGCTGAGGTAGCACCCCACCACTCCAGTGTCCACACTTGCCACTTGGGTTCTGTGTATGGACCATTGACCTCTTGTATGGAAGCTGTGCTTAATGAAGAATGCTGTTACTGAATGAACATTCTTAACTATGCACTCGCCATGATATTTTGAGATCCCAATTAACAGATCCTGCACACGCCATTCTGGGGGAAAAGTGGTCATCCTAGCTCCACTGCACCATTACATTTTTGTGTCATACGAGCAATGATCTGCAGCATCACTTCCACATCGTAAGTGGAAATGAACTTTCTTCTTTTTTTTTTCCTTCATGTAAGGGTTGGACATGCAATGTCTGATGACCTGGATTGAAGTGCTGGATGGGAGGTTCAGGTGTTGAATGAGGATTCAGTCAGTGACTTAAGTGGTTTTAGAGGACACAACAAGCAATCAGATGGTGATTTGTGCCTGTTAAGATACAAGCAGTGTAAATTGTTGAGGGCACAGCGCTCTGTGCTCCCAGTCATCATTTGTGATTTGTTTCAATTGTGGCAGGCCTGGAAATTACATGGGGAGATGTGGTTACCATTCAGACTTAAGAATTAGATGTATTCAGTGTCAAAAAATGTGACTGGAATATTTGTGTTGGTTCCTTTCCTGTTGTACTTTTCCTTTTTTTGTGGACATATGCTTCAGATTGGACAAACCATGTGTACAGAAGTTCATCACTGTAGGGCAGTTCAGAGTTTGTTAAATCAGATGGTTTCAATACAAACACAGGCAGTAAATATGTAGTTACACAAGCAGTTAATGCTCTGAGAGAGAATACGTCCTCATCCAGTTTCTCAATACCCACCCTTTTTTTTGGTCATCAGTCTACTGACTGGTTTGATGCGGCCCACCACGAATTCCTTTCCTGTGCTAACCTCTTCATCTCAGAGTAGCACTTGCAACCTACGTCCTCAATTATTTGCTTGACATATTCCAATCTCTGTCTTCCTCTACAGTTTTTGCCCTCTACAGCTCCCTCTAGTACCATGTACCTCATGTCTTAGCAGATGTCCTACATCCTGTCCCTTCTCCTTATCAGTGTTTTCCACATATTCCTTCCCTCTCCGATTCTGCGTAGAACCTCCTCATTCCTTACCTTATCAGTCCACCTAATTTTCAACATTCGTCTATAGCACCACATCTCAAATGCTTCGATTCTCTTCTGTTCCGGTTTTCCCACAGTCCATGTTTCACTACCATACAATGCTGTACTCCAGACGTACATCCTCAGAAATTTCTTCCTCAAATTAAGGCCGGTACTTGATATTAGTAGACTTCTCTTGGCCAGAAATGCCTTTTTTGCCATAGCAAGTCTGCTTTTGATGTCCTCCTTGCTCTGTCCGCCATTGGTTATTTTACTGCCTAGGTAGCAGAATTCCTTAATTTCATTGACTTCGTTACCATCAATCCTGATGTTAAGTTTCTCACTGTTCTCATTTCTACTACTTCTCATTACCTTCGTCTTTCTCCGATTTACTCTCAAACCATACTGTGTACTCATTAGACTGTTCATTCCGTTCAGCAGATCATTTAATTATTCTTCACTGTCACTCAGGATAGCAATGTCATCAGCGAATCGTATCATTGATACCCTTTCACATTGTATTTTAATTCCACTCCTGAACCTTTCTTTTATTTCCATCATTGCTTCCTCGATGTACAGATTGAAGAGTAGGGGCGAAAGGCTACAGCCTTGTCTTACACCCCTCTTAATACGAGCACTTCGTTCTTGATCGTCCACTCTTATTATTCCCTCTTGGTTGTTGTACATATTGTATATGACCCATCTCTACCTAGACACTTGTATTGCTACCTTCACGTCTCCTTTTTCTGGTAAAGCAGGAGAGGATGTGTTAGCATTCATAGCCAACTTGTTGACATCTGCTCTGCTTGGATGGTGATTTGTGGAATGACTTCTGTACATGACCAAATTATGTTCTGTGGGATGATGATGATGATGATGATGATGATGATGATTGGTTTGTGGGGTGCTCAACTGCGCGGTCATCAGCGCCCATACAAATTCCCAATTTTGCTCAATCCAATCTTGCCACTTTCACGAATGATGATGAAATGATGAGGACAACAAAAACACCCAGTCATCATGTTCTGTGGGTGATGCTAAGGCATACATAATGTATCATGAAGAATTGAGGATTGCACGAACAATCAAAATTCTGAGGGCAGGCTTGGTGCAGCAATACAGAAGGAAGCTGTATGTAATACAGGGAGCAGTTGAACAATGTGTCACAAACACAGAGGGAGCCCACTGAAAACTTTGTGGACACAAAGTGTCAAATACATATGAGCTGATAAAAAGTGACTATATCAATAGGGTCCTTCTGTGAGAGCCAGATAACATTGGATACATTTTTGCAGGGGTTACTGTCCAATGTGTCAAGAAAAGTAGGGGCAGTTTCCTAAAAAGTTAGCTGAAATCATAGCGACTGTGATGACATTCGAAGAGAGAGATGCAGTGTCCAAAGTTCAGGGTAGAAAAGGAATTTTTATCACAGGCAGTATTACAGGTGTGAACAGACAGGCCACATACAGTGGGAATGCCATGAACAGAAATGTAAGAAATGCAGAAGAATAGGGCATGAAGAATGGGACAGCAGGCAAAAGCCTAACAAGGTGGACATGGGGTGGGAATAATAAAGCCAACATTAAATGGCAATGGGGACTCTGGAGCCACTGCATGGTGCTCCAAGTGAATATAAACACAGCCAAAACATGTGCAGTGGTACAATTTTGTTTAGATGACATAGTGGATGGAAGGAAACTTAAGTTTTTATTAGACCTAACGGGGAAAAGCAGGTTGGGTCCACTGCAATGTAAGTTAAGTGGAGTTGGTGGGAATGATGTACGATCGCTGGGTTCATGGGCACTGGATGTGCAGGTTGGGTGAAAAATTTCAGGGTTTGTATGAAAGATTTGTCTCATATAGGGGAAGATTTGTCTCATATAGGCGATGGTTACTGTGCTATTTTTGTGTTAGGTTTCTTGCTTAAAATCACACTGAAATTGAGCTTGATCAGCATATGGTAGAAGTCAATGGGACATCAGGCCATCTGAGGGAAACTGCTGACAGTACCACACTGCCAAGAGATTCATCTTTGGCTCAAGGGGAACCACTTAGACTGGGTGCACAATCACTAAGGATCAATATGTGTGATAATGTACTGCAAGATACAGGAAAGCTACTGTGAGCGAGCATTGGAACTAATTTTCTGGTAAACGAATTGTGTGTGGTGAAACTGCTGCAGGAATATGAGTAGTTAGACAAAGCATGGTGTTTTGTATGCAGAAGTGTCATACACGTACAGGAATTAGATGGAGAAAAGGTAGTGCCCATCAAGACAGATAATTTTGGGACCTTACAGTCACCAATGTGGTGATTTTACAGCTAGCCAACTGGATTGAGCAAATTCAGACCCTAAGCTTAAGAAAGCTACTAGTTTAGCTGCATTATGGGTGAAGATTGCAGGACAATGGAGGACACCGATGGAACAGTTATTGTTAGAGTACAAGGATCCATTTATTCCTTGTGGGTTTCTGCCAGTGATCCCAGTGGCACAGACAGAATCCCAACTGGGAATGAACTGCTTATGTATGCAATCAGTGATTCATTAATTCATTTACCTACAATTAAAGAGACAGTATTACTGAATGATTTTCCAGTCCCTAGGGAGCACCAACGGTGATCATCCTGAAAATGAGTACGGATAGGACAAAAGCATAGAGTTTATGTTGTGATTACCATTACCTTAATAAGTATGCAGCTACATATGCTTATCCAATCCCAAATATAACAAACATAAGATAATTTGGGGCAATGCAGACTTTTTTTTCCATAGATTTGCAGAGTGGTTATCATCTTTTAGAGGTAGCACCAGAGGATTGCCTGAAAATAGGATTTATGGTTCCATCAGCACATTTTCAATATCAGCATATGGCACAGTATTATAAAACACACTGGTAACATTTCAGTGCCTCGTAGATGGAGATTTGCAGGGACATAAACCTTGACAATGTAGGGTTTATTTAGATGACATAACCATCTTTGCATCTTTGCGAAGCACATGGAAGAGGTTGTAATATGACTAAAGCAAGCGTTTAAACAGTTGCATGCAACACCCCTAACACATAGTACACAAAATGTCACTTTTTGCTAGAGGGAGTTCAGTATTTAGTGCATTTAATTAGTTGTGAGGGAGTTCAGAAGCACCCCACAATTAATAGCTGTAAAGAATTTTCTGACATCACCTATGGAGGAGGCGTTGTAGTCTTTCTTAGGCCTGGAAAATTGTTATTGAAACTTTGAACCAAAATTTGCAGAGAAAGCACAGTCATTCTCTCATCTATTAAAGAAAGGAGTAAATTTTGATTGAAGACACACAGTCAGTCAGTCTTCAAAATTATGAAAAGGAATTTGTGTTATGTGACACAGGTATCATGTGCTCTTTTGAGTACTGAGTCACAAATTGGACAGGCCACAACATCCAGTTGCCTACACCTCACATCAGCTGAATCAAGCAGGAAAGAACTACTCTACAACAGAGAAAGAGATGTTGAGTGTCATACATGGCATAACGTACTTACAGTGATATTTATATGGAAGGAAATTTAAAGTCATAACTAATCATGTAGACATTAAGCAGCTGTTGGGTTTTAAAGATCCATCACATAGGCTAACATGCTGACTTTGAGGTACGGCATCAACCACACTAGACAAATGGAAATGCAAATGGGCTGATTCAGAAGGTTAATGTGTTATTAGCCAGTCCCACCACCACAGAATAGCAAAGGTGCAATCAGCTGACAAAGACTGTAATCTATTTGCACGACAATATGTTAAGTAAGCATACAAATGTTGGACCTCATGTTGTTATACCTGCTACATTGTGAGATGAAGTACTAAAACAAGTGCAAAAGCATGTTTTAGCACCGCACGGAAGGGTCAGAAAAACTGAATGATGTGTAGCCGAACAATATTGGTGGCAGACATATAATCAGGGCATAGAACACTATATAAAGAATTGTATACCATGCATGCAATGAGCTGAATTAAGTCATCAGCGTATTCCACTGCAGAGATTATCGGAAGCCAGTTGACGATTTGAGATGACTGGTTTGAACATCTTAAGTTCTTTTGGGCAGACACTAGAATGAAATAGTTATGAATTAATTACAACAGATCACTTTTTGAGCTAAATAGAAATGACAGCTACTCTAAATCAACAAGTTGACAGAGTGATGCAAAGCCATGGTTAGTAATTGGTTATCAAATTTTGGTATTCCACAGACATTGATTAGGGACCAATGCACTAACTTCACATCAAAAGTGATGAACCAACTTTGCTGTTAGTTAAGAATTCATGCGTTAAAAACTAGCATGTTGCACCTTCAAGCAAATAGAAGAATAGAAAGAGTTTGCCTGACAATAAGGAAGATGCTAAGCTACCATGCCAACAGTCATCATAATGACTGGGATACGCTATTACCTTACATATTGCAGCATGTGATATAAGGATTCACGGGAGTATGGGTCCATCACTGTATGAAATAGAGTGTGGTCAGATGATGCCATCACCATTTGAGACTGCAAAACTGAAAGTGGTGGAAATGGGGAATCAGTACATATTTCACAAAGATCCTATGGGCAATATGGTGCCAAGTGCTAAAAGTGAATATGAAGGCTGTGGATGGAGCAACAAAATACTAAGTTAGCTAAATACAGTGTTGTACAGTGGGTGATGTTTGTCAAGCACTTGCACCCTGAATGAGAAACTACAAACTTTTTTGCTATTACCAAGGTCCATACCAAGTGGTCAAGATGACCTCATCAGGAATTGTGAAACTACAGCTTCCAACTCAAATGACAGCCATCCATGTTGGGCGTATTCGACCCTCTGAGGACACACTGGAGGTTTCACCAAAAAAAGGATATAAGATATCAATGGAAAGATGTCACAGCAGAGTGAGCAAGTTGCTATATGAGAATAAAATTCAGTTGTCAGTTGTACATTTTTTTTTTTTCATTTTACTGGTTTCTTAGATTAATCTTTCATTCTCAGAAGCCTAACAGATCTGGGATATTATACACCATCAGAACTTAGGCATACATGTACATCAAGTATAAGAAGTGTATTAAAAAAACTAAATGTTGTTTTATCAAATGTCATTATTTTCTTCACAGATATTTTGAGAAATGTACCTATTGTATGGGATCATTATAAACACATATTGATAATTTACAGTAAATTAATCACATTTATGTACTGTTGACAAAACACAACTGTTCGCATGATAAATGTATAATCCCGCATCCGGCATTCTTGGTGTAAACAGCCACGTCACAAACTGTGGCAGCACTTTTGCCTCATTAATGTAGGGTTAAAATAGTGGCAACATATTACACTGAGACATAGTGTTGGAAATTAATACCAATTAAACCTCATACATGGAGGGCAGTAGATATTGGCAACAAGATAGATGCTGTGTTCCTTAACTTCTGTAGATACAGTTCTCCACTGCTGCCTAATGAATAAAATATTCCAATATCGGACCAACTGTGTGACTGGATTGAAGAATTTCTAATAAACAAAACACAGCATGTTATTCCTCACGGAGAGAAGTTTTCAGACGTAAAAGTGACTTTGGGCATATCCATTACTTTTCACAATATACATAAATGACATAGAAGACACCATCAGAAGTTCTTTGAGGCTTTTTGTAGATAATGGTGTTGTATACAGAGAAGTCACAATGGTAGAAAATTGTAGTGAACTGAAGGAAGATCTGGAAAGGGTCAATGAAGGGAGTGTCAATTGACCCCAATGTAAACAAATGTAACATACTGTGTATACATACACAAAAAGACCAATTACTGTATGATTACACAATTTTAGAACAATCACTAGAAGCAATTACTGCCATAAAACATCTACAATTATGCATACAAGGAAATTTAAAGGGGATTAGCCACATAAAACTAATCATAGGAAAGGCAGATGCCAGACTGAAATTCACAGCCTTTAAGGAGCTAACAAAAACCGTATCTCACAATTTGAAACAAAATTCATCCTAGTTAAGGCCATTCGTTTTATAATAATCAGACAATATTATTATTTTGAGGAGTAAGCGATTTTAGATCAGATTTCTGGAAAAATTTTGTCTTTTATGAAGTTCATATTCCAAATGAATCTACGAGTAGGAAAAGGGGCCATGTCCACTTTTCTTCTTCTTCTTCTTCTTCTTCTTCTTCTCTCTCTCTCTCTCTCTCTCTCTCTCTCTCTCTCTCTCTCTCTCTCTCTCTCTCATTCTTCTTCCCAATTACGTTTACTGGAGACAACTGATCTTTATATCCGTATGCATCATTTGGTATATTGGGATCATATCCCATCAACATGAGTGCTTGTTAGAAGGATACTGAGAAGGGTCCATGTCCATATAAACAAGCATGTAGTGGACCTGTTCCAATAAAAAGAAGAAACTAGATGGTGTAAAGAAAATTCTACAATACGTACCTGACACACAGACACTATTTTATAGCAATATCTGCCGGAGGCCAGTGAAGGATGAACATGACAAAGAAGAAGCATACCCCCAGTGTCTGCTCTGCTGTATTTTGGTTTAGATTCCATTTTGGGTACATTATGAATAATATAAACTTACGTAACATAATCCATCCACTGTAAACAGAACACTGGCTGCCTCAACAATATCATGCTTGAAAAGGGGTCATCTCTAGCACATTCAGACTCAATTACTGACCACAGTCGATGACTAAAGTATGTTGTAATAGCCAACTGCTACATGATAATTCCACGACACCACGCTTAAACCCATCGTGTAGTGAAACAGTTTTTTGTGTCTGCTGAAACATGACCCCTTTTCAAACTCACCAGTTCAAATGTAGGAGAGAGTAACTAACTAATCAAACAATTATTCATTTCTTTGGCACTAATGAAACTGGTAGTGAAATACTTTTTTCTTATTATCCACTCAAATGTTAAGTGTCTAGCACAACAGCAATCCTTTTGCCTTTTAATTCAGGAACATTAAGATTCACTATCACTCTCAATTTCAGACACAATCAGGTACAAATTAAACAGCAGAAGAGAAAGTTTTGTCTGTATGCATAAAATTATTGAAAAATGTAGCAGACAAAATGGGGAAATAGATGCAGCAGATAAAATTGTTAAAATGAAATTAAGTAAGAGGTAATAACTATTAAACAGCGAGAGCCATTTATTTTTGTCTCAGAATACAATTATAATTAAGCTGGGAAAAATAAGATCAGCTATTCAGTGTAATGGGCCTGAATGAGACATTTAAATTCAGACAGTTTATTAAAATCCAGTTGTACATGTATAATGAGCCGAAAGAGAGAAGCACTTACAGAAGTGCACAAACTTCCAATTAACAGCAGAAGTGTAGAATGTGGTTTCCCAATGGAAATTACAGTTCCTTTCGCCCTAATTTTCAAGGAAAATACAGCTCATTAGTTTCAGCAGTCTGCATGTACAACACTACAGATCCAAGGCGATGGAATGCAATATGCTTTGCCTTCCTGTAATTAGAAATTAATTTGAGAAAATGACTATTTACATTGTGATTTGGCATTGTTTTTAATTCACCCAACTGATACTATAAATAATGCAAATGTTATTGAATGTAGAAGAAAGGTGCCCGAGACAGTTTGCTAATGGGAGACAGTCAGTTTCTGACTATGGTGAGTGCTCAGCTCTGTCGGGAAGTATCAGAACTTAGTTCTCACAGTGCCGGAGGCAGAAAGTAGTTACAATAAGACCTTCATGGACATTGTCAGGATCCTTGATTTTATAAGTGTCAAATTTCAAGTTTCTTTGAAGGCATGTGCTTGTGGCCCTTAATATCGTAAGTTGAGTGTCTGTTGCAACAATATTCATATCATCATGTTCTTCGCAAAGTACTCTTTCATTTCTTGTAATGAATTGTCCTTCATACTGACTAGCATCACTATGAGGCAAAGTTTCTAGCACAAGATGGCTTATTCTTAATATGCCATACAATGGTTATCCTAATACACTATGCGATCAAAAGTATCCGGACAACCCCAAAAACATATGTTTTTCATATTAAGTGCATTGTGCTGCCACCTAGTGCCAGGTACTCCATATCAGCAATCTCAGTAGCCATTAGACATTGTGAGAGAGCAGAATGCGGTGCTCGGTGCTCCGCGGAACTCACGGACTTCGAACGTGGTCAAGTGATTGGGTGTCACTTGTGTCATATATCTGTACACGAGATTTACACACTCCTAAATATCCTCAGGTCCGCTGTTTCCGTTGTGATAGTGAAGTGCAAACATGAAGGGACACATACAGCACAAAAGTGTACAGGCCAACCTCATCTGTTGACTGACAGAGACTGCCAACAGTTGACGAGGGTCATAATGTGTAATAGGCAGACATCTATCCAGACCATCCCACAGGAATTCCAAACTGCATCAGGAGCCACTGCAAGTACTATGATAGTTAGGCGGGAGGTGGGGAAACTTGGATTTAATGGTTGAGTGGTTGCTCATAAACCACACATCACGCCGGTAAATGCCTAACAACACCTCGCTTGGTGTAAGGAGTGTAAACATTGGACAATTGAACAATGGAAAAACATTGTGTGGAGTGACGAATCATGGAACACAATGTGGCAACCGATGATAGGATGTGGGTATGGCGAATGCCCAGTGAACATCATCTGCCAGCATATGTAGTGCCAGGAGTAAAATTCAGAGGCACTGGTGTGGTCATGTTTCTCATGGAAGCGGCTTGCACATCTTGTTCTTTTGCATGGCACTATCACAGCACAGGCCTACATTGATGTTTTAAGCACCTTCTTGCTTCCCATTGTCTAAGAGCAATTAGGGGATGGCGACTGCATCTTTCAACACGATCGAGGACTTGTTCATAAAGTACGGCCTGTGGTGGAGTGGTCAAACAACAATAACATCCCTGTAATGGATTGGTCTGCACAGAGTACTGACCTGAATCCTACAGAACATCTGTGGGATGTTTTGGAACGCCGACTTTGTGCCAGGCCTCACCAACCGACATCGATACCTCTCCTCAGTGTGACACTCCATGAAGAATGGGCTGCCATTTCCCAAGAAACCTTCCAGCACGTGATTGAACATATGCCTGTGAGAGTGGAAGCTGTCATTAAGGCTCAGAGTGGGCCAAAACCATATTGAATTCCAGCATTACCAATGGAGTATGTCCCATAAATGTTCAATGGGATTCATGTTGGGTGATCTGGGTGACCAAATCATTTGCTCAAATTTTTCACAATGTTCTTCAATCCAACTGTGTACTGGTGACATGATGACGTTGTTTGGGAACTTGAAGTCCATGAAAGGCTGCAAATGGTGTCCAAATAACTGAACATAACTACTTCTAGTCGATGACTGGATCAGTTGGACCAGACGACCCAGTCCATACCACATAAACACAGCCCAGCCAATTATGGAGCCACCACCTGCTTGCACAGTGCCTTGTTGACAACCTGGGTCCACGACTTCATGGGGTGAAGGCCATCAGCCACTGCATTGTCCATGGTGAGAGGTAATGTCTGGAATGTTGTGTTCTCAGTACACTCTTGGCATACTGAATTCGCTAAGTATTTCTGAAATGGAATGTCCCATGCTTCTAGCTCCAACTAAGAATCTCCATTCAAAGTCTGTTAATTGTCATGTGCTGCCAAAATCACATCACAAACCTTTTCACATGAATCCCCAGAGTATAAATGACAGCTCCACAAATGTACGACTCTTCTATACCTTGTTTCCATGATACCACCACCACCACCATTTGCATATGTGGATATCACTATCCCATGACTTTTGTCATCTCAGGGTATTATCTTCCAGTCACTCAGAGTCTGATATAAAATTAAGAGTATAATACTTCAGATGCACAACCTGAAGAAGAGGAAGAAGAAGAATACAATGATGATGATGCTGAATGCATATTTCATAGTGGTCATTTCTCTGAAGACTAACAGAGAATTAGGCAAAGTGCATGGAATGCTATCCTTGGGCTCTCAAAGAATGTTAACTTGAAAAAGAGCTTTTTTGTATTTATTTTGCAAAACAAATGCAAAAATGTTTGAGAGACAGTAAGGAAGAGATTACTATTATTTCAAGGTTACCTGTTCTGATATCAGCTGATATTAAATGTTTTCTCTGACTGTCTCATATTAGGACACCAGTTATATTTAGATTCAAATTGAATTGTTTATGCTTTATTCAAATTAACATGTATTAAGTGTTAAGTAACATTAATTTAATAAATAAAAATTACAGTACAGTGATTTTACATAGATCTGAAATTAAGAAACATACAGTTACAACAAATGCTGCAATATGAAGTGGAGGAATATGCAGCGAGGTAATTTCACATCAGGTATGAGGCTACTACGAGGTCCACACGCCATTCACATCAACTACCTGCTTCATTCGACGACATGGAAGTGGTCGACCTCTGGAAGTAAGTCTCGTCATCTGTATCCAACACTAGGACCCACAGTTAGTCAGACATGCATTGTGCTGGTGTCAGGCAGTCTAAGTTCATGTGACACTTCATTTTGGTCCACAATGGGATTCAGGTCAGGCACTCTAACAGGTCAGTCCATCAGGTTACATCAGCCTGTTGCAAAATCCATTACTGCACAATTCAATTCATGAAATGGTGAATGTTACTGCTGGAACTCCATTGGAATAGTGGAACCTCACACACAACCCCTCAGTACGTTTCAAAGTTAGGACATATTGACCTGCGGCAAGATGACCATCGATTTGATGAAATATCAGTGTCCCAATTGATGACATCCATTCCCAGCATGAGACTGTGACGCAGCCATCGCACCAATATTGGGCCATGTACTGCGAGATGTAACGTGCTCGCTGTGGCCTGTAACCATCACTGGTCCCTCATTCACTGAGCTAAATATTGACTCACCTGAAAAGATGGTGTAGTTCCAGTTATAGTCTACATTTCGTTCGTAAAGGCAAGCCTATAAACTTTGTAATCATCAGAGAGTGACTCTTTATTAGCAGCCCTACGGGCTCTAAGACCAGCAACCTGTGAGCAGTAGCAAACAGTTTATGAGAATTCAAGGGAAATTTGTCTCATTCTTGAACTGGTTGTTGCTTAAAAACAGAAATTCCATACAAGTATCGACTAACACATTGTCTTGCTGGCGCATCGACACCTTTCCTAAGCCCAAATCTCGGAGCCAGCCAGTTACCTGTCTCACACCACTGCTTTATCCACATCTGGGCACAGGGAGGTTGAATGTTGACCCGCCTGACATTTCATGCACACTGGCTAAGTGCCAGGACACTGTCCCTCATGGCATACATTTGCCGAGACATCCTGGCTGTAAATGAGTGTCTGTCATATACCCACCAGTGGCGCAGTGTGTTATGTTCGGCATACCTTGGCTTTGTTTGTGTTCCATTTGCAACACACCAAGAAACAAACTTAAGAGAAAAAGAAAAAAATATGGGATCAAGGGGACAAGAACCCTACTTACTTTAGTGGAATTCCTGAGCATCAAACATTGCCAGACAGCTGCCTACTAACCGAGATTTGCTTTTATTTTTTTACTTGAGGCAGAAGCAACTCAGTGTTTCAAACTGATTCAAGTACTTGCAAGTGTAAAAATTTGTGTGTAAAGCAACATTATGTGGTAATTATATGCAGCCACAGAAAATCAAAAAGGTCTATAATATGTAAAATTGTTGCAATAAGAAAGGAACAAATGGCCCTGCCATTACCAGCGTGTGTTGCGTTATCATTGATGTCAGTTGTACACAACCAAAGGTACCTGCGCTTATCAAGACACCTGAACATTTTTGTTTTGTAGACAGTAAATAGCTGATTTGTTGTGCTAGCAGCAAGGAACATATATAAAAAGTATTACTAGGTTTCAGAAAAAGGAAGTTACATGTAGCTCATAGGAGTCAGTTGTGAAGGAAGTGTCTGGTCAGCAGCACAAGGTCGACAATATAAAGTCTGTTCGCAGTAAAAATATTTCTGTTACTGATAAATCAGATATACGTACTGTGGTGTCACCGCTAGACACCACACTTGCTAGGTGGTAACTTAAATCGGCCGCGGTCCTGTAGTACATGTCGGACCCGCGTGTCGCCACTGTGTAATCGCAAACCTAGCACCACCACATGGCAGGTCACAAGACACGGACATGACCTCGTCCCAGTTGTACGGACGACATAGCTTGCGACCAGACGTACCAAGTCTTCCTCTCATTTGCCGAGAGACAGATAGAATAGCCTTCAGCTTAGTCCATAGCTACTACCTAGCAAGGCGCCATTTGTATCAGTGCTTATAGCTTACTACTATTCAAGAGATGTATTCCAACAAGAGAATAAAAGTTAAGTAACATCTACGTACTTTTCTTCTAATTCATTAATAAGTCTCATGTTCCAGAACTTCAAGCCCGTCTGCGTTAGTTTAGCGTGCACCTAGCTACCTCATTGTGTCTAGGCTGTATGGTCTAGACACAACATTATTTGGCGACGAGTAAAAGAGTTTGTATTAATTCGTTTGTGTCATGGCTTCGCCACAATCTCCAGATGTACTGTCCGAATTTTTTCGCTTGCAGAATCAGCAGACGCAGGCGTTATTGGAAGCCCTTGGACAGCTCGTCCAGGGTCAACGTGCGCTGCAAACCGATGCGGCAGCCGCCGCTTCATCGCTACCGCAGCCACACAACACTGTCGCACCGCCATTTAGGCCCTTTGAGGCCACGTGCGAAACCTGGACTGAGTGGGCCAGCCAGTTCCAGTTTCATCTCGCAGCCTACAGAATTCAAGGTAAAGAGCGGCAGCCGTTTTTGCTTTCTTGTGTCGGTGTGTCTACCTACCGTGTGATAGTGCAATTGTTTCCCCGACGCGACGTAGCAACTCTGTCCTACGAAGAAATTTTGTCTGCTTTAGATGCCTATTTCAAAGAAACAGTTAATGTAGTTGCAAAACGGTATACGTTCTTTCGTACAAAAAGTACGGCCGGTCAGACTAATAGGGAGTGGGTAGCAACTTTGCAAGGACTTACTAGGGAGTGGCCTTTGAATGTGACTGTGGCCTCCCTTATTCAGATACTATGGTGCGTGATGCAATAGCACAGAACGTTTCTGATGTTCGCATAAGGGAACAGATTTTGAAACTAGTTAATCCCTCCCTTCAACAAGTGATAGACATATTGGATAGGCAAGACACACTTGACTTTGCTCAGGACTCATTTGAAACTTCGCCAGCAGTGTGTCACATTAATCAGCCCGCCGGGCCCGCTGCACGGGACGCTAAACGGCCCTCGCGCCCGTCCGCACAGCAGCGGCAGCCTACCTTGCAAACACGTGCGCCGCGTAAGCAAGCAACTGCAGTGAAATCATGCCCGCGGTGTGCAACTAGACATTCGCGTGAAAATTGCCCGTCACGCCAAGCTATTTGCTTTTACTGTCAAAAGAAAGGACATGTTCAAAGTGTTTGCCAGAAAAAGCTTAGATCGGACAATCCCAATAATTCCAGGCCCTTTGCTTCGCGCCGGAATCGAACCCAGGACAATCAGGCTCGTGGACCTTCGCCCATGGACATTCATGTGGTTCATTCCCACCCGTCCAGTGACACTTTAGCTAACAGTGACTGTGTTCGTCCCACCACAAATGTGCGTCGACGTCGCCGAAAATCACGTAAAGTCGCAAGTGCTTCGGTACCTGTATCAGTTCAAATTGCACGTGACAGTCGCTCTTGTCAGCAGGACAATAACCTTTTTGTGGACTTAGACTTTGAAGGCAAAGTGATCCCCTTCCAGCTCAATACCGGAGCTGCAGTTTCATTGCTCAATCACGACACGTACAAACAACTGGGCGCCCCGCCGTTGCGTGCCGCAAATGTTAAGTTAACTAGTTACTCGGGACAACAGATCCCTGTGTTAGGACAGTGCAGCCTTCTTGTCACATACAAGGGACAAACAAAACTTGTATCATTTTACGTTCTTCGTTCTTCTAGTGCAGTGAACTTGTTTGGTTTAGATTTATTTCAATTGTTTAATTTGTCTATAGTCAATCAGGTCCTATCAGTGAATCAGACGGTGCCTTCCGCCGGTGTTTCTAGTCTTTGTGAAGAATTTGCAGACATTTTTGCACCGGGCCTTGGTTGCGCTAAGAACTATGCTGCACATTTGGAACTGAAAGACAACGCGCAACCGAAATTTTTCAGAGCACGCAATGTTCCCCACGCATTGCGTGATGAGGTCGCAAGAACATTGCACGATTTAGAATCTCAGGGGGTAATTGAACGTGTGCAGGCTTCTCTCTGGGCCTCACCCTTAGTAATTTTGCCAAAACCTTCCGGTAAACTGAGACTTTGTGTGGACTTCAAGGCCACTGTGAATCCACAACTTGTGACTGCTACTTTTCCTTTGCCCCGCCCGGAAGATCTTTTTGACAAACTGTGCCCGGGAAAATATTTTTCAAAATTGGACCTAGCAGATGCGTACTTGCAAATACCTGTGGACGAAGAATCCCAGCGCGTCTTAGTGGTTAACACGCATCTTGGCTTGTATCGCATCAAAAGACTGCCATTAGGGTGTGCATCCACACCTGCTTTCTTTTAGCATTAATTCCAAACAGGTTTGTGCGCAATGCTTCTTCCATTTCAGCTCCGCTTCATCGCTTACGCCGTACAGGTGTTCCGTTCGTCTGGACGACGGAATGCGAACGCGCCTTTCGCCAGTTGAAATCGGCGTTACTTTCAAATACTTGCCTTACGCCGTTCGATCCCCAGAAACCCCTTTTGTTGATGGTAGATGCATCGGATTTCGGGATCGGTGCTGTGCTTGCGCACAAAGATGGCTCGCATGATCGCCCTATTGCCTTTGCGTCCAAATTGCTCTCATCTGCGCAACGAAATTATTCCCAAATAGAGAAAGAAGCTTTAGCTCTCGTGTTTGGTGTTACCAAGTTCCATGACTTCTTGTATGGTCGTCACTTTACCATCATCACGGACCACAAACCTTTGACGTCGCTTTTTCATCCGAACAAGCCTGTACCTCCGCGTACAGCGCAGAAATTCATTCGCTGGTCACTTTTTCTCTCGCAGTACCGCTACGAGATCTTGTATCGGTCCACTGCTAAGCACGGAAACGCTGATGCGTTGTCCCGTTTGCCTGTTGCTGAGGATAAAGCATTCGATTCTTCCGAACTTGCGTGCATGTTCATTGATTCGGAAGCCGATGACGTGGTCGCATCGTTTCCGATTGATTTTCGTCGTGTAGCTACAGCCACAGCTGCTGATCCTGTCCTTGCTACTGTTTTGCGTTTTGTTGCTACGCAATGGCCCTTGTCAAAGTCACGGATCGAAGATCCTTTGGTTCGCCGTTTTTTTGCTCACAGGGAGAGACTATTTGTACGTCGTGGTGTTTTGTTGTTGCGTTCTGATAATGATCAATCCCGAGTCGTGGTCCCACGATCGTTACAGTCCTCTGTATTAAAGCTTCTTCACCAAGGACATTGGGGTATAGTGCGTACGAAACAACTTGCTCGTCAGCACTGTACTTGGTTCGGAATCGATGCTGCGATTACGAATATGTGCTCCTCTTGCGTGGCGTGTGCCGAACAACAATCCGCACCGCCGCGGAAATTCTTTGCATGGCCGAACGCCACTTCCCCTTGGCAACGCTTGCACATCGATTTTGCTGGTCCATTCTGGAATGCTCGATGGTTGGTTGTGGTCGATGCTTTCAGTAATTTTCCTTTTGTTGTCCGGATGTCTTCCACGACGTCTTATGCCACAATCCAAGCCTTGTCTGCTATCTTTTGCATTGAGGGTCTTCCGCAGACTATTGTTTCCGACAATGGCCCACAATTCATGTCCGCAGAATTTCAGTCATTCTGCAAGGCCAATGGTATTCAACATCTGACGTCCGCGCCGTTTTCGCCTCAGTCAAACGGTGCCGCTGAACGATTGGTCCGGACTTTCAAGTCACAGATGTTGAAGTTAAAAGAGTCGCATTCTCGGGAGGATGCTTTGTTGCTCTTTTTGTCTTCGTATCGCTCTCAGCCCCGCGATGGTCGCTCGCCGGCTGAATTGCTCCATGGTCGATCTCATCGCACCCTGATGTCTTTGCTGCATCCGCCGCATCAGGTTCCTGTGCAGCGGCAGACTCCGGTTTTTGCTCCTGGCGACGTTGTCTATTATCGCACCTATCGCGGTTCACAGCGTTGGCTCGCAGGGCGCATTCTTCGCTGCCTCGGCCGCGCGATGTATTTGGTGTTGGGGGCCTCTGGTGAGGTGCGTCGGCATCTCAATCAGCTGCGCCTCTGTCGTCGCCTGGGTTCTGCCGCTCCCCGTCTGCTTTCAGCGACGGAGCCGTCAGGTCAGCGCCTTGGGGACCCATCTACTGGCTCGCCTCATCCCCAGGTGTTACCGACGCTGCCTTCCATTTTGCCTCATGGCGTCGCGCCGCCGCCGCCGCCCCAGCCGCCGCCGCCGGCGCCGCCCGCAGCGGACGCTTCGCTGCAGCCGCCTGGCGCCTCCCTGGGTCACGCGCCGCCGCTCGCTTCCCGTGACCAGCCGTCCTCCGCCATGGACCTCTTGCCCGCTCCGGACCAGATGTCGTCTTCGCCCGTCGGGTGCTCCGACCACATGGAGGTCGACCCTTCGGCCCCTCTTGTATCATTACGTGCGCATACACCGCATGTTGACGTGCACCCTGGACTAGGTTTGCAGGCGTTTCCTAGCTCCCCTCGGACCGAATGGCCGGGTGCGGGTGGCACAGCCTCGCCTGTTGTTAGGCTCCCCACCTCATCGCCTACGTCAACATGGGGTCCTCCCCACGGCGGGCGGAAGCCTTATCTCACGACCGTTCGCCGATTTGCGGGGGAGGAATGTGGTGTCACCGCTAGACACCACACTTGCTAGGTGGTAACTTAAATCGGCCGCGGTCCTGTAGTACATGTCGGACCCGCGTGTCGCCACTGTGTAATCGCAAACCTAGCGCCACCACATGGCAGGTCACAAGACACGGACATGACCTCGTCCCAGTTGTACGGACGACATAGCTTGCGACCAGACGTACCAAGTCTTCCTCTCATTTGCCGAGAGACAGATAGAATAGCCTTCAGCTTAGTCCATAGCTACTACCTAGCAAGGCGCCATTTGTATCAGTGCTTATAGCTTACTACTATTCAAGAGATGTATTCCAACAAGAGAATAAAAGTTAAGTAACATCTACGTACTTTTCTTCTAATTCATTAATAAGTCTCATGTTCCAGAACTTCAAGCCCGTCTGCGTTAGTTTAGTGTGCACCTAGCTACCTCATTGTGTCTAGGCTGTATGGTCTAGACACAACACATACAGTACTTAACAATCATTTTATGAGCATCGCTGGTGAATTAAATGAAAGTTTAGCTTCTACAGGGAATCATATAATTCTCTTGGCAAATGCCTTTCTGAGATTGATGTCTGAAATACTCTTCTGTGATACAGACAAGGGGGAGATTGAGTTAATAATTAAATCACTGAAGACTAAGGACTCTCATCGTTATGATGGAGTGCCTAGCAGAATATTAAAGTACTGTGCTGCATATGTTAGCCCTGTATTTAGCCATATTTGCAATTTTTCCTTTAGGAATGGTCAGTTTCCTGAACGATTGGTACTCAGTAGTAATGCTGCTTTATAAAAAGAGAGAAAGGGATAATTTATACAATTTTAGACCTATTTCTATGTCATCAGTGTTTGCTAAGGTTACTGAAAAGGCTGTGTATGTAAGGATAATTGATAATGTTACATCACACGATTTGCTATCAAATGTACAGTTTGGCATTAAAGGTCACTTAACAACTGAAAATGCTATATTCTCTTTTCTCTGTGAGGTACTGGATGGATTAAAGAACATTTTTTTATTTAACTATGGCGTTTGATTGTGTTGATCACAAAATATTGCTCCAGAAGTTGGACCATTACAGAATATGAGTAGCAGCTAGCAATTGGTTCACCTATTATTTTAGCAACAGACAGCAAAAGGTCATTATTCACAATGTTGAGAATGGCTGTGATGTGGGGTCTGAGTGGGGTATGGTCAAGTGGGGGGCGGGGTTGCCCCAGGGATCAGTGTTTGGGTCATTCCTGTTCCTTATTTATATAAATTTATATGCCCTTTAGTATTATGGGTAACTCTAAAATATTTCTGTTTGCTGATGACACTAGCTTGGTAGTAAAAGATGTTGTGTATACATTGGTTCAGTTTCAAATAGTGCAGTTCATAACCTAAGTTCATGGCTTGTAGAAAATAAACTAATGATAATCACAGTAAGACTCAGTTTCTACAGCTTCTAACACACTATTCAACAAAACCTGATGTTTTAACTTTTCAGAATGGGTATATGATTAGTGCAACTGAACAGTTCAAATTTCTAGGTGTTCGGATAGACAGTAAACTGTCATGGAAAGCACAAATTCAGGATCTTGTTCAAATACTTAATGCTATGATTTTTACTATTCGAACAGTATCTGAAGTGAGTGATCATTCGACATGAAAATTTGTCTGCTTATTTTCATTCGTTTATATCCTATGGTATTATATTCTGGGGTAACTCTTCCCATTCTAAAAGGATATTTTTGGCTCAGAAATGGGCAGTTCGGTCAATAAGTGGTGTAAGTCCACAAACCTCTTGTCAACCCCTGTTCATGAGTCTGGGTATTTTGACATTGACCCCTCAATATATATATTCCTTACTGTCATTTCTTGTTAACAATATTAGCTTATTCCCAAGAATAAGCAGCTTTCACTCAGTTAATACTCAGCAGAAATCAAAATTGCATTTGGATCGGACTTCAATTCTTGTGCAGAAAGGTGTGCAGTCTACTGTTGCATCCATTTTCAATAAGCGACCACTCGAATTCCAAAATCTTAGCAGTAATCCACGCACATTCAAATCAAAACTGAAGAGTTTCCTCATAGGTCGTTCCCTCTATTCTGTTGAGAAGTTCCTTGAAAAAGTAAGGTGATTCTTGTTGTATTGTTGACAGCATTTACTTAAAGTTATGGATTGACTTTTTTTTGGGTTCATAAACATTTTATTTTCATCTGTTATTACTTTTATATTGTAATTTCATGTACTGACACGTTCCATGACCTTGGAGATTTGCTCCTAAATTTGGTCCTACGGAACATGATGTGTAAATAAAAATAAAAAATGTGGTGCATAGTTGCACATAAGCTATTACAAGGCTAATTATCATCATTTGATATGAAATACTATACAATCAAAATAGTGTCCATTTTTCAATGCAAGCTGATATTCAACAAATCTTTGGAACATTCAGTGTGGGTCAGTCCCCACAGTCTCTGACAACTGTGCATCACACTCCTAGCCCATGTACCTGCCACCCCTCCCTTCCGCATTCCTAGCTAGCAACCCAGCTGCCTCCCTACAAGCCACTAGCCACCCCCCCCCCATTCCTCCCTCCCTCTACCCACCCTACCCAACACTATCCTCACAACAACCCAGTCCACCTGCAGAAATGCAGCACTGGCACTGTTCATCCTGCCAGCAACATGTAAGGGTATAGGCATGTGTGTGTATGGATGTACGTGTTTTCTGCATGTATTTTACTCTAGCTCAAAAAAGGATTACTCTGAAAGCAAGGAAGTTTTCTTTCTTTTTGTGTGTGCCTAGTCTATTAGCGATTCAATGCTCCTGTCTTTCGGTATGTGGTCTACTTTCATTCAACAGTATTTACATTCTACCAGACCATCCCTACAAAATACATGACGCCGTACTGTAAAGTAATGCACATAATTTTTTCAAACAAAAACTATTAATGCTTTATTAACATTCTACAGCTTTATTCTTCGTGTCTACATATTTATTTTTCAGTGTAGTCATCCTGGCAACAAACACGTTTCTACCAACAGAAGACCAGTTTGCTGATACTGTCACCGTACAATGTTTGATTTTGTTGATGGAGCCACAACCTCACCTCTGCTTACACCACATCATCACTATCAAAGTAAAAGAAGTGGGCTCCTGTCACAACACATCTGGTCCCAGCAAGTGTTGCAAGCCCCCTCTCAGCTGTTAGCAGCACTTGTTCTTGGACTTCAGACTTTCACCAGCACGACGACGGTTTCTGTGCCAGTAATTGGCCCAATGTGTGAGCGAGCAACTAAAACCTCACCAAGCAACACCATCAGCTGGGCAGCGCCACTGTTCTATGAGCTGCCAGCTAGACCTGCCAGTTCTGTGTCTCGAAATGGTACTGCTAAGAGGAGGCTTCTTCCCAGGTGTTATCGCCCTATGCTCCGGCTGACTCCAAGGGTCCTCGATTCAATGAGAGGCATTTACTTGTCCTCGCTAGCAGCCTGGAACTGAACACAGTATACACAGGGCCAGCCAAAAGCTTACAGGCCACCATGCTGACTTCAGGCTTGCCTCACCAAGGCCACATTTGCTACCAGTTGAATCATGCTGAGGCGGTACACCACTGCACTGGTATCCTTAATCGCCACCTGGTTTCTGGGCACAGACATCAACTTCTAGTAGGGAAGCTGTACTTAATAAAGAATGTTGATATTGAATGAGCATTCTTAATTCCATGCTCACCGTGGTATTGGAAGATTCCAATTCTCAGACCCTGCACGTGCTCTTCTGGGACGTTTTAGATGGCATGGTAATCCAGTTTGTTAATTTGAACAAAACACGCCCATGTCAAATGGTATAAAGAAACTGCACGAGTACCACTTAGTAGGTGCTTAGATTCTCATGGAGCTGGAGCATGCACTAAAAAAGTTATACTAATATTAGGACAATCTCCGTGCTAGGACAGGGAGGGGGGGGCGGGGGGGGGGGGGGGAGAGAAATTTGAGTTTAACATCACATTGACAGTGTGGTCATTAGAGTCATGGCATAAGGATGGAGAAGGAAACTGGCCATGCCCTTTTTAAAGGAACCATCCCAGCATTTGCCTGGAACAATGTTAGGAAAAGCACAGGAAATCTAAATCTGGGTGACCAGAAGGGGATTTGAACTGTCATTCTCCTGAATGAAAGTCCAGGCCAGAGCGAGAATTTCTTCTTGCACTTCTATGTTATTTGTTATTTTACATAGTTCTTGACCTGAATCTATGACTATTTCTTTAACTGCCAACTAAGTACCTTTAGCTGACATTCTACACTCAGTGGTAACTCATTGATATACATGACAGAAAAGGAAGTGGTTGAAATATGAAATACTATAAGCAATGACACAATTTATAGTTTCTTCATATGCTGTTACTTTTTGCTGTAAAGGAATTTTTTGCTTCCTAGCACATTATTATTTCCTTTCTGATAATTATTAATCACTTAAAGTAATGATACATTCTCAATCATCTAGCACCTCCACAATAATACTGTGGAACAAAAACATAAGCAAACAATATCGTTAAGTTAACAAGAAAGGTTATCAGTGCGATCTGTTGTTACTAGCTTCATCTATTTCCGCCTTCTTGAGCAGATTGTCTCATTCCTGCACAGCATGCAAAAAATTCACTCTATTGCTCATTCTCAATGACAGTTAAAAGTTTTTCATAGATTATGTCCATTCTGTTTCTTTTGTCTTCCATGTCATGATGATGATGATGATGATGATGATGATGATGATGATGATGATAACTAGTTATTTCAGGAATAACATATTTTCTTATGTGACAATCAGTTTTTGACATTCAATGCTCATTATCAGATGGTTATGAATCATTATTTCATTTTTTATGTAGTAGCTGCATGTTTCACGTTCACTTTCATTTATCCTATTAAAATACAAAGTTATGACTAGTCTCTTAATTCAGTAAGAAACAAACACAACAAGAAGGCTTCAGTCAAGAGGATTTTCCTGATAACTTACCTGAAAAGCTCATTCCCTTTGGCAAGTGTAACAACAAAGCCCAATCACGTCTGTGGAATGCTTCTTGAATCATTCTTTAAAAGTTTGAGAGCAATGGGGTGATGCATTGTGTTGATGAACATACAGTTCATCTGTGAAATGTTGTAGACCGACAGCTATGCACAATTCAAGAGCACTCCACTATCATTTGCCAATTATAAACAATGTCAGATGTATCAGAGGTCTGATCTCATACAATAAATATTGCCCACACAAGGCCACAACCACCATCTGTCTATTAGCAAGCATGATGCATCGTCTCTTGTAATCTCTAATGATGTACTTGTATCTTGCCATCAGTGTCTACCAATGACTATGGTAACTCATCAGTCTAGCTGATATTTATCTGTGCTTCTAGCTTCTAATTAATGATGTCTGATGTTTCTATCCATGCTAATCTATGTACCCAGAGAGATGTGGTGAGTAAATGTAGATGTGGAAGTTAGTCTTGCCTGTACCCCATAGAAAGTAGATGATTTAGATGGTTCTGGACATTATGGCTGTTGCTCACCACTTGTTGTAGAACACTCAATTGGTGAGTGATCTGCTGTATTCTGGTTTGTTCACCTGTTGTTAAAATTTGAAATAGTGAACAATGGCCCCTGATGTTAAAACATTGTTACTTATGCCTGAGTTCCATAACTGCCATAGAGAAGATGTGTCCCACAGTTCAAGTAACTGCCAACATTCAAATGCCAATCCTCCACTCAACTTTCATGCTGACAGCCAATACACTGTCTAAGAATATCTCCGTCATGCGACTCACATTCACCACAGTGATAGGAATGCTCTATCTCACACAATCTCTAAATTAATTGATCATGACTTTATACAACATGTAAAAGGGGAACTCATTTACCTTTTCTAAAAACTGCAAATCTTCCTAATTTCCTTCACACTACATCCATTGCGCAACATGCATGTTTAGTGCCCATACCATAATTTAAATCAAGACTGTGACTGTGTAAGCTTGAAAATTTCACTTTCCTGTCTTTTTTTCAGTGTCAAATAAATACGTGTCATTTTGTGTGTTACATACCAATTGTAAAATTTCACTGTCCTTTCAGACTACATGTTGTTGTTGTTGTTGTTGTGGTCTTCAGTCCAGAGACTGGTTTGATGCAGCTCTCCATGCTACTCTATCCTGTGCAAGCTTCTTCATCTCCCAGTACCTACTGCAGCCTACATCCTTCTGAATCTGCTTAGTGTATTCATCTCTTTTTACCCTCCACGCTGCCCTCCAATACTAAATTGGTGATCCCTCGATGTCTCAGAACATGTCCTACCAACCGATCCCTTCTTCTAGTCAAGTTGTGCCACAAGCTCCTCTTCTCCCCAATTCTATTCAATACCTCCTCATTAGTTATGTGATCTACCCATCTAATCTTCAGCATCCTTCTGTAGCACCACATTTCAAAAGCTTCTATTCTCTTTTGTCCAAACTATTTATCGTCCACGTTTCACTTCCATAGATGGCTACACTCCATACAAATACTTTCAGAAACGACTTCCTGACATTTAAATCTATGCTCGATGTTAACAAATTTTTCTTCTTCAGAAATGCTTTCCTTGCCATTGCCAGTCTACATTTTATATCCTTTCTACTTCGACCATAATCAGTTATTTTGCTCCCCAAATAGCAAAGCTCCTTTACTACTTTAAGTGTCTCATTTCCTACTCTAATTCCCTCAGCATCAACCTACTTAATTCGACTACATTCCATTATCCTCGTTTTGCTTTTGTTGATGTTCATCTTATACCCTCCTTTCAAGACACTGTCCATTCCGTTCAACTGCTCTTCCAAGTCCTTTGCTGTCTCTGACAGAATTACAATGTCATCGGCAAACCTCAAAGTTTTTATTTCTTCTCAATGGATTTTAATACCTACTCCGAACTTTCCTTTTGTTTCCTTTATTGCTTGCTCAATATACACATTGAATAACATCGGGAATAGGCTACAACTCTGTCTCACTCCCTTCCCAACCAATGCTTCTCTTTCATACCCCTCGACTCATACTGTTTAAATTTTAGCTCATACAGGCGCAGTAAACTAATCAAATATGCTGTATAATTTACATTACTGATATATGACTATATTAAAATTAAAACAAAAAATTACTTTGGAAAAAAATTCACATTTAATAAAATTTAAGTACACCACCTCAAAAATTATAGGAACATAGGAAATCTTCCCATTATTAAAGCTCTGAACTGAAACAAGAATGATCAAAGTAAATGCACATTTCTCTTTAGTAATACTGACTACTGTTATGGCAAACCATGTAAGTCATGTTTATCATAGAGATTGTTGCTACGCTTATGTACCTCTTCCATCACATCCAACATTTCAGGTAAAACTAAACTTGCAGCTTCAACTTCCTCTTTGCTTCCACAAACCTGGAAAAATTGATTTACATCCACTTAGTTATATTGTGAAGTAATGCAAAATTTTAAAAGAACTGACATAGACATCAAAACAAAAAGAAGTGAAGTAAAACATATACACACAATTCCATGCTGTGTTAAGTTTTGCACATGTGTTAAATCTGCTAGAAAATTTTCACTTATGTATAAAATCAGGTGGGTAACTGGTTCATTTGTCCAATGCCTTACTGACTCAGTCATCCACACGATGGCTTAGCAACTGATTGTACTTAAGTGGGGTAAGTCTCTTGTTATGTTCTAAATTCAGTACCATTCTAGTACAAAACTGAAATACTGGGTGATACAGTTGAAGCAGGAATATGACACTGGACAGTTTCAGATTATGACAGTCACTAACAGCACATCAGTTTCAGGTGAATTCTGAAATTACTTTACCTTTTTCTTAAATAATAATTACAACATTACTGCAGTAAGAATTCCACTTGAGAATGGGGATACAGACAGAAATTGGTAATGAGAATAAACAAAATTGAAGCATGTACAGTTTGAAGCTTACAAAATGGCATTTATGGAAATTTGTGATTGTTATTTTCTTTCACAGATTCCAACATGTTAAAGTCAGTAGTGCAAAATGTGAACTATTTTTAGTTTGTTTCTATACTTTACTCTTCCATTTCAGAATAAAGTCCATTGTTTACCTGCAGTGAACTGTTTTGCACCATACTGAAATCTTCTGCCAATTACCTTGGCAGTTAATCTTTATTCAATTTATTCCCCTTCTTTAGACTGCTGTCATACAAGAATGCATTAACTGAGGATCCACTGGGGATGAACTCAGCATATGTCTTATTTACTGAAGAAAACATGTTCCAGGATGGGTTTCATGCAGATGGACAGAACTGACATTTTTACTCTAGTGTAGATTTGAAGTGTATTCACTTCAGTGACCTTTTATTTCATTTCAAGAGAGAAGTAAAGTAGCCAGCACACATTTACAATCTTTTTTCCTCAAATTATTCAAGTACTTGAGAGCACTAACCAATCAGTAAATGAGGCATCCTATAGAACACAAGTTCAGTAGTAGCCACAAGCAAAAATTTTGTAGTAATCTGGTTTGCATGTGAACTGGGAATTAACTGTCTTTAAAAATCAGTGTCAGCAAACATAAAAGTATTCACCAATGAGGGAAGTAAATACACTTCCTTACCAGTTGTCACTGCAGATACACCCCATAACTGAACAATGCCTGCCATTTTGAAATCAACTAATATGAAGCTGCTTAGACAAAAATTTTCAATGGATACTGCCCAATTACATCAACTGAAAATAGATCACTGGTTGTACCTATAATGTGAGTGCTACTTGTATTTGACCCCACAGTCAAAATTGTCAATGACATGTTTGTAAGTGCTCCACCAAAAACTTTGCTACAATTTTGGATAGGACATGGAGAGGGCATTGTCATTAACTTTCATCAAATTTTTACTTTTAGGGAAGATATTTTGATTGAATCCTTTTAGCTCTGTGACTCTGCTTTGGAAGTAACACTATGCCAACTGCAAGAACAGAAGAGATTTTTTTCCATTTTTTACCATTGCTGTTTACATACTGCCCTACCCTCTACCTCATTTAACTATGGAAGTAAATGATATGCTTTAATACTGTAAAAAGTACAGCAGTGATAGAATTATTAACAATATTACTTTTACAGCATAGTAGTACTATTCTACAGACCAGTCTGTTAGGTGCTGCTGGCATCCTCCAATAATAACATATGTGACAGATGATGTTGGCCTTCCCTAGTCACAGGGAGGTAGACAAGTAGTACTAGTAGTGGCTGCAGTAAAAGCAGTGTGCTACAATCAATCACTGGTTGGTTGGTTGGTTGGTGTGTGTGTGTGTGTGTGTGTGTGTGTGTGTGTGTGTGTGTGTGTGTGTGTGGAGGGAGGGGGGGGGGTTGAAGGGACCAGACTACAAAGGCCATTGGTCCCTTATTCCACGACCTTGAAACACCCACAAGGAAGGAGGAAAAAAAAAAGCAACAGAGATGACAAGGGACGACACAGAACAAGAAAGAGAGAGACGAAGACCAGAAAAGAGGAATTAAAAGCACACAGAGTTTTACAATGGTTGACCGACCATGGAAACAAAAAAAAGCAAAAGCCAACCACCAAGAGACACACTAAAAACCCCAATCTAAAACCAGAGGCCAAAGTCCAGACGCAACACACAAAAGAGACAAACCCTCAGATTGAGTGATACAAACCCCCTGCACGAATAAAACTCAAAACTAAGCCTGCCATTGCAGCATCATCCGTTAAAAGTGCAGGGAGCATAACAGGCAGCGCAAACGTCCAACAAGAGGTGGACCACTGTCAACACTGATCCACAGCGACATGGAGGCGGGTCCTGGCATTGCAATAAATGACCATGCGTCAGCCAGGTATGGCCAATGCGTAGCCAGCAGAGAACAACTAAGTCATTGTGAGAGGCTCGCATGGAGGAGTGCCACACACCTGCAGACTCCTTGATAGCCCAAAGTTTGTTGGGTGAAGGCAGGGTGCGCCATTCATCACCCCAAGTACCAAGGACTTTCTGCCGCAATACTAACTGGAGATCACATTCCAAAAGGCCAATCTCCAGGGCCAGTTCACTGATAGCCTGTTTGGACAGCCTGTCAACATGTTCATTACTCGGGATGCAGACATGACCCAGGGTCCACACAAAAACCAAGGAGCAGCCGCAAATGGCAAGAGTATGGATGGACTCCTGGATAGCCATTACCAGATGAGAGTGAGGAAAACACTGGTCGATTGCTCGTAAACCACTCAGGGAGTCACTACAGATAACGAAGGACTTCACCTGAGCAGGAGCAGATATACTCTAGGGCACGAGAGATGGCTACCAGCTCTGCAGTAAAAACACTGCAGCCAGCCAGCAATAAGTACTGTTCACAATGATCCCCAAGAGTAATAGCATAACCAACTCAATCAGCAACCATTGAACCATCGGTATAGATCATGCCAGAGCCATGAAATGCGGCAAGGATGGAAAGACAGCATCGGCGGAGGGCCTCAGGAGGGACCGAGTCCTTCAGGCCCTGTGCCAAATCCAGCTGAAGGCATGGGCAGGGCACACACCATGGAGGTATACGTATATGGGCCCAGAAAAGAGGCGGGAGAGGGAAAAACTCAAGCCCAGAGAGAAGAGACCAGACGTGAACCGCAATCGGACACCCTGACCGGGGCCGTCATTCAGGAAGATGGATGACCGAGGTGGGGAACAGGAGACAGTAATTTGCATGCCCGGGCAAGCTACAAACATGTGCAGCATAAGCGGCCAGTAGTCGTTGGTGCCAGATCCACAATGGAGGGACACCAGCCTCCACAAGTATGCTGTTTACAGGGCTTGTGTGGAAAGCTCCAGTTGCGAGTCAGATCCCGCAAAGTAGTATGGAGTCAAGCAACCACAATGCAGAAAGCGATGCCGAACCATAAGCCAGGCTCCCATAATCTCGGCGGGACTGAATCAACGCCTGATACAGACATAGAAGATTAGACCAATCGGCACCCCAGCTGGTGTGACTCTAGCAACGAAGATGGTTAAGATGACGCCAGCACGTTTCTTTAAGCTGCCGAATATGAGGAGCCAAGTCAACCAGGTATCAAAAAGCAAGCCCAAAAACTGATGCCTTTCCACCACGGCAATAGGTTCGCCATCAAGATTAAGCCGTGGTGGCTTAGGGTGAACAGTGTGATGCTGGCAGAAACGCATGACACATGTCTTGGCAACCGAGAGCTGGAAGCTGTGCATGACGGGCCAAGACTGCGCCCTGTGGATAGTGCCCTGTAGTTGCCGTTCAGCAACCGCAATGCCCGTGCAGCTATAGTACAGACAAAAGTCATCAAGCATACAAAGAAGCCAATACGGACGTTCCCACAGCTGCACCTAGCCCATTGATAGCAACTAAGAAGAGGCAGACACTCAAGACAGAGCTTTTCAGGACCCCACACTCCTGGACTAAGGAGGAACTATGGGAGTGACCAACTTGCACGCAGATGGAACAAAGCGACAGAAAATTTTGAATAAAAATCGGGAGCGGGCCCCTAGGATCCCACCCATGAAGCGTGGTGAGGATGTGATGTTGCCATGTTGTATCGTGTGCCTTCCACATGTCAAAATAGATGGCAACCAGATGCTGATGGCGGCAATTGCCATACTGATGGCAGACTCCAGGCAGACCAGATTATCAGTGGCAGAGCAACCCTTATGGAACCCATCCTGAGACGGAGCCAGAAGGCGCCGAGACTCAAGTAGCCAACTCAACCTCCGGCTCACCATGTGTTCGAGCAACTTGCACAGAATGTTGGTGAGGCTAATGGGGCAGTAGCTGTCCACCTCCAGTGGGTTCTTGCCAGGTTTCAACACTGGTATGATAATACTTACCCGCCACTGAGTCAGGAATTCACCCTCAACCCAGATACGGTTGAAAGGCTCGAGGAGGTATCACTGGCAGTCCACCAATAGGTGTTTGAGCATCTGATAGTAGATGCGATCTGGCCTGGGACCCATATCAGGGCAAGCAGCTAGGGCGCTTTGGAATTCCCACTCACTGAATGGAGCATTGTACGATTCGGGGTGGTGTGTATGGAATGAAAGGCTCCTACGTTCCAACCGCTCTTTCAGGGAGCAGAAGGCCAGTGGGTAATTCATAGAAGCAGAACTCTGAGTAAAATGGTCTGTTAAGAGTTCTACAGTCATGTCTGATTCAGTACAGACTGCTCCATTCAGGGAAAGCACAGGGATCTGATATCCATAGAATCGCCTAATCTTGGTCCAAACCTGCAATGGAGAGGTACGGATGCCAATGGTGCAGACATACCTTTCCCAGCACTCCTGCTTCCATCGGCAAATAAGGCGTTGGGCTCAGGCACAAAGCCGCTTACAGGCAATGAGGTGTTCCAGTGATGGGTGCCGCTTATGACGTTGGAGGGCCCGCCTGCGATCTCTTATTGCCTCAGCAATCTCTGGTGACCACCAGGGCACAGTCCACTGCCGAGGGGATCCAGAAGAACAGGGAATTGCAGGTTCTGCTGCAGAAACGATGCCGGTGGTTATCGCAAGAACCACCACATCAATGGCGTCATGAGGAGGAGGCTCAATAGTAGCAATGGAGGCGAATGAGTCTCAGTCAGCTTTATTCAAGACCCATCTTGGGAGGCGACACTGCGGCAGTGACAGAAAGATCGGAAAGTGTTCACTACTGCACAGGTCGTCATGCAAACTCCATTGGACAGGTGGCAGAGGGCCAGGGCTGCAGACTGAAAGGTCAATGGCCGAGTACGTGCCATGCGCCACACTAAAATGTGGCACTGAAATGAGGCACCATTATTTAAGAGAGAAAGGTCGAGCTGTGCCAACACTTTCTCTATGACAGTGCCTCGGCCTGTTACCACCGAACCACCCCATAAAGGGTTATGGGCCTTCAAGTCACCCAGTAACAGAAAGAGAGGTGGCAGTTGGGCTATCAGCACAGCCAATACATGCTGTGGGACATCACCATCTGGTGGAAGATAGATACTGCAGACAGTAGCAGCCTGAGTTGTCCACACCCTAACAGCGACAGCCTCTAAAGGTGTTTGAAGAGGTTCGCACTAGCTGTAAAGAGAGTTAAGGACGTAGACGCAGACTCCACCAGATATCCTCGCATAAGCTGCCCAATTCTTATAATAACCCCGACTGCCACAGAGGACGGGGGTTCGCACTGCCGGAAACAAGTTTCCTGGAAAGCAATACAGAAGAAAGGGTGAAGGCTGATAAGTTGTCGGAGCTCAGCAAGATGGTGGAAAAAACTGCCGCAATTCCATTGGAGGATAATATGATTGTGAGGCTAGGAAGGCATTGAACATTCGATGAGACGGCTTACGCCACAGGGTCACCTGTTGCCACTGACTGAGTTCCTGAGGAAGCGTTATCCGTTGCATCTGAGGGTCCGGTGAGATCCAGGTCCACAGCGGACGTCAGAATCTCCACCTCATTCTTGGATGCAAAGCTTGTAGGTAGTGGTGGGGTGGGTGCCACTGCAAGTTCCTTGGTCTTAGGGGTCTTCTTCTTGGACTGAGTCAGTCTCCGAAACAGAGGAGGATCATGAAGCCCTACAACCAGCTGCTTTTGGGCACTTCAGCCACTGGCGGGCGTCACCTTTCCCACTGGCAGAAACCTGGGAAGGGAGGGACCCAAGGGACCCCTTCTGAGCAAGAGGAGCCAAAGAAGGTGGACGCTTCTCTGGCTTAGAAGTGGGGACGGACTTCCCCAATGGTTCAAAGGGGTGTTGTTCCCAAAGTGGTGGTGCAGGAGTAACAGGGAGGGAATTGCCCCTCCCCCCCCCCCAACCATCAAGGGGGCAGGTGTAGTCTTCCGGCTCTGAGAGGTGACTGGGAAAGGTGGAGCTGGTGAGGCTAGAACAGTTGTAGCAGTGGCATAAGTGGTGGTCATACGAAGAGGATGGAGGTGTTCAAACTTCCTTTTAGCCTCAGTGTAGGTCATTCGGTCCAGGGTCTTGTATTCCATGATTTTCCTCTATTTCTGTAAAATCCTGTAGTCTGGCGAGCAAGGTGAATCATGCTCTCCGCAGTTGACACAGATGGGAGGTGGGGCACATGGATTATCAGGATGTGATGGGTGTCCGCAATCTCAACATGTGAGGCTGGAAGTACAGCAGGAAGACATATGGCCAAACTTCCAGCACTGAAAGCACCACATCGGGGGAGGGATATAGGGCTTGACGTCACAACAGTATACCATCACCTTGACCTTTTCAGGCAATGTATCATCCTCGAAGGCAAAGATGAAGGCACCGGTGGGAACCTGATTATCCCTCGGACCCCGATGAATGCGCCAGACGAAATGAACACCTCACCACTCTAAATTGGCGAGCAGCTTGTCATCAGACAGCAAAAGAAGATCCCTGTGGAATATAATACCCTGGACCATATTTAAGTTCTTATGGGGCATGATGGTAACAGAAACATCCCCCAACTTGGCACAAGCTAGTAATGCCCATGACTGGGCAGATGATGCTGTCTTTATAAAAACTGACCTAGAGTGCATTTTGGACAAGCCCTCCGCTTCCCCAAACTTGTCCTCTAAAGTCTCTACAAAGAGCTGAGGCTTCATCGTCATGAAAGACTCCCCTCTTGTACATACTAGGTACCAGACAAAATAAGCATTGTTTCCAGCCTTAGCCTTTCGTTCCTCTCATGGTGTGGCCAGGGAGGGGAACCATTTGGGGTCAGACATCTGCGCATTGAATTGAGCCCTCAAATGCTTAGAGACTGCTGGTGGTTGGCCACCAGGAAGAGAAGATGTGCCATGCTTCACTGTGTGTCACCCACCCTGATGCCACCCACTCCGACCAAGGGACCTCCCCATGGGCGCCACCCAGCTGCAGCAAGGGCCACCTGGCAGGATGGCCATTGCCGGGAGTCCTGATGCCCCAGGGAGATAGGCATCTACTCCTTGGCATACATGGGGAATTAACAGCACAGGCATCAGCAGAGCGATCCCTGTGTTGTCGGGGCTACAACCAACAAGGTACATGGCGGCCCCACCACAACGGACTGGCTATTGTGTTGGGTATCAGGTGCAAAGAAGTCCATGGTCATCGTCGTGGGCATGCAGAAAGCGAGACTGCATAGTGCATGGTGGAAACCACACCCAGCAATGTATCCTCGTCCAAGAGATGGAGAATGAACCGGACTGCAGTGTGACGATGAGAAAGGGGGCTAAAGATCTCAATGCACTATGGACACGACGTACCATGTAAGGCACCCTTCCCCAATTGGCTCGCTCTTCGGAAAAAATTTTGAAGAATGGAGGTCAAACCCTACAGGGGTCCAACACAGAAGGCCGAAACGTGTGAGAATCCTTTTAGTCACCTCTTACAACAGGCAGGAATACCGCGGGCCTATTCTAACCCCCGGGCCTGCAGGGGGAGCTACAATCATATACAATTAGCTATCAAGACCAAAATAATAGCACATCTGTAAAAAAGATATGATGGAAAGAGAAGGCCCTCAATACGTTGCTGTAAGACGGACTGCCTGCAAAAAATATACAGTAGATTTAACGCTTCACATACTGTTATAGATATTTCAGTAGAAAATACAATTCAAAACAACAACAAAATATTCAATGCAGGGGCCTGTGCTTGACACGAGCTGATACATTTTTTTATTTGCAATTTGATGATATTGTATTACCCATTAACTTAAAACACTCTAAAATGGAAAGCTATGAAATGGGCATTATCTCCTCATGAACCACATGCAACTAGAAGGGGATATTCTTCAAGATGTTCATGTGAACCATTATGAACAGGCATTAAAGAGGATGAACTGCTAATGACCACCATAAAACTATTGCGCAGCTTCCATTAACAGCCAACAGTCTAACCAGTTAAGATTTAAATGTGTAAATGACAGAATCCTAACAGGTACACAGCTGGCAACAGGATACTGTGAATGCAAGAGTGGCAAATGCATCATATACTATTACAACCAACACATAAACCTCAAGAAAGTCTAGTACTGCACTCCAACAGAAGGGACAGTTTACTGGTCCCTGTTGGCTGAAGAAGCAATGTGAATACTATTCCTTCCTTCATCGTATCTGACAGTGTCACCAATTCACCTGATTCATATTTGAGAGTGTGCCAGAGTCTGCAAGAAGGTAATGTGTTCCTGAGTTTGCCAGATAGTGGACGGTGGCCATGCTACTACCAATGGAAATTTGTAATCGGAAAAGCAGAACCTATATAACAATCACTCATCAATTAATTCATGTTTTCCTTTGGTACTACAAAAAAAGCAAAGAAGATAACTTTAACAATAACAAACCGAATAAAGAAAAATTTTTATACATTTAAATCTATATGCTTAACACGAGACTCAGTGTTATGTGTAACAGAGGTTCTATATAATCCTACTGACAGCATTACACAGTCCAGTCATTGAAGGAAAATTTGGGGAAAAAAAAAATCATGTAGCCACAAATTTTTGCTCAGTGGTAGGAGGAAGTGTCAGGAACAACATACTAAAAATCCTAACTGGTGGGGTGTGAGCATCAGGGTGGGGAGTGAAGGTTGAAGGTCATTTTTTTACATTTTCCCAAATAAATCAAAAACTGCAGTTCATAGCAAAAATGCTTTACAGTACAAAATTAAACTACATTAAATTTCCACTAAAACTGATACTGTTCATTTTTTCTCTGGGTCTAATAGTTTCCGTGTTGAAGGGGCAGGGGGGGGGTGGGGGGAATAAATAAATAAATAAATAAAATCGCAGATTATTAAAAATATTGCTCTAACAGTATAAAATTAATCTTTATCTTTAAATAAAGTGGGTTAAAAACAAATATTAAATGTGTGTACCATGTCTATGGGGTAGGAGCATGAGGGAAGGTAGGTCACTGGATTCTGTTCAAGATTTTCCCTCCTCCATAGGTCTGCAAACTGAAGATCGAGCATGTGTTTCCCAATTCTATCTACCCCACTATGTCACAAGAAGCAAATACCCTCCAGAGCATGCCTTATGAATCACTAAAAATGCAGGATTCAGAAATGCCCAGAGGATGTTTATTTTCCACAAAATGCGTTAGTGCTACATGGAGTGCACAGATGAGTGCAAATCACACTAACACAAGAAACACACATGGACAAATCAATGTAAATCTGTGCACACTGTTCTACACTACTAGAAGGGGGTATTGATTCGTAGTTATCCTGTGTAGCAGCTGCAGTGTCCTTCTGGGAAAGGCAATTTCCCCAACTACATGTGCTGTTCCATTTTCAGTTTATGAACAAACTATACCTCCCCATCATTTCCTGTCCAGTTCTCTTACATAAGTACACATAATAACTTCACAGAGATTGTGTTTATATGGTGGAGTTATTTTCAGTTTTTTAATGAGTACTTACTTGCAGTTGTTAATTGAGCTATTATGTAAAAAAGCTCAACAGCTGAAGCTGTTGACTGTCTACCACACTGAACAGGTGGTCCCAAGTATAGCACACTGTCAATATGTATTAAACAAAATTGGTTTCATTTGTCAGCACTATCACTGTCTGGAATACTTTTCGCAGAATGAGGGGTATCAAAAGCATCAACCAAGACTCAGCTGTCACACCTGAAGAGATCCAGAGGCTTAAATTGTACCAATCTACAACAGGAAGAGGTCACCTAGGTGTTACAGGACTTTACATATTTCAACATAAGTCACGCAGTGAATGACAGCACATACTGTTCTGCACCCAAACATGAGCAGTCCCACTCCATGAAATACATCCACAACCATCTTCAAAGATACACCGTGGATGTGTGGTAAGTGGCTCCAATCAGAGCAGCCCACTCTACAAGTGCCAGCACTTCCCAAATGGAAAAGATTTCTGCAGCCTGCCAGTAACACAATTAATGGTGAGAGAAATGCAGTAACTCTCTGGGCATTTATTAATTTAACACAATGTACACAATTACATGGCTTTACAATACACTGTCAACAATAGAAAGCAACAATGTTTCACATTTACCAGTCCAATTCATTTCCCACCACCCCTACATAGATCACTGACAAAATTGCAATCACACAATTCCAAACACTGAGCCACTGTTTACAGGAACATAATGTACATAAAAGTCTACTTAACAGCTGCAAAAAGTACTCATTTAATAAATTGAAAATAGCTCCACTATACAAACACAAGCTCAGTGAGTTATTTTGTCTACTCACATAAGAGAACTGAACAGGAAATGCTGGGGAAGTATAGTCTGTCTGTAAACTGAAAATCAAGTAGCACTTATACTGGGGGACATTGCCTTTCCTGGAAGAACACTACAGCTGCTGTAGAGGATGACTAAGACTCAAGTTCTCCTCTAGCAGCATAGAACACTTTGCAGAGATTTATGTAGTTTCTGTCCATATGTGTTTCTTGTGTTAGTGTTATTAGTAACTGGTATCTTCATTCCTTGTAGTGTTAACCCATTTTCTAGAAAATAAACATCCTATCCCGTGGGCATCACCAGTTATTCAAAAGGCACATTGTAGAGGGTTGTCACACATAATGGGGTAGACAGAGTGGGGATTAACTCCTTGATCTACAATTTGCAGACCTACGAAGGAGCAAAATGCAGGAACACAATACAGCGGCCTACCTTCCCCTGTGCTACTACCCCACAGGTCCTGCCCTTCATCATCCCTGGAACACAATTTATTCCTTAATACAGCTGTACTACACTTAGGCATAGTGCACATATTTAATATTTGTTTTTAATCCACTTCATTTAAAGATAGAGATCAATTTTATAACATTAGGACAATATTTTAATAATCTGCCATTTTTCCATCCCCTCTTACATGATAACCATTAGGCCCAGAGGAAAGCGTAATAGGATCTCTTTTGTACAAAATTCAAAGTAAGTTTAATTTAATGCTGGGAAACATTTTTGCTAAGTGCCGCAATTTTTGAGTTATTCAAGAAAAACCAAAAAAAGTTACCTTTAAGGCCCACCCCACCCCAATGCTCACACCCCACGTACCTTTACTGATCTTCGTTGACTAGGCTAACAAAATTTGTCTGTTTATCATTACGATGCTTTTGTTCTATATACATACGTAGTGTGCATGTTTATGCTAGACGGGAAGGGAGGAGGGAGCCAATGGAGAGACCTACCTTTTGAAGTAATCCCTCTTTTGTTGGCAACACATACATTGCAGCTTTTGCTCCTTTACGAATAAGGAAAGGGTGGAAGTTGCCTAAAGTTTCATCATAAGCACTCTGGCATACTCCAGAAGTTTTGTCTTTATCATTTAGCTCCTTCACTCGTGTCAGGAACAGCCTTATAAAATCTGAAAAAAATACACACATTCTTATTACCAATGTGATACTAAACTGAAAATTTCCAACATTTTCAAGATCAATGCAAGGAATTTCAAAAAATGGTTTGATATAAGATAAAACTAATTATAGTGCCTGAAAAAGAAGTGAAGTAACCACAAGATATAGCCAGATATCAATGCGACTTTGTACATGGTGAGATGAAAAAGTAATTGCAATTTTTTAATTCTGCAAGCTTAATACATCAGATTTTCAAATATTTTTATCTTGTTGGTACACATGTTCCGGATGTATTTTTGCATTTTCATCTGTTTTGAAACTTTAGTTCAGTGTTGACAGTCAAAAAGGTTATACATCTTTTTGAGTGCTTGGCAAATATTTAGTTTCAAAAATGGTGGCTCAAAGAATTTGCACTAAATTTTGCTTGAAAAATTTAATAAAGTGCGGCACCGCATTCAAAATGATGACAGTTGCTTTTTGTGAATCCACTATGAGTAAGACAAAAGTTTATGAGTGATATAAAAATTTCAAAGAGGGTCGAGAAGACACTGAAGAAAATGACCACCCTGGGTGCTTTAGCACATCAATTATTGATGACAATGTGGAAGAAGTAAAGAAAATGGTTCCGCAAGATCGATGAATCACCATCAGAGACGTTGCTGATGATGTCGGCATATGCTTTGGCTCATGCCAATCAATTGTTTTTAAATGTTTTGGGCAGGAAACATGTAGCAGCAAGTTCTTTCCAGAATTGTTGAATTTTGACCTAAAATGATGTCGCATAGACATTACTCAAGAATTGCTGAATGAAGTCGACAACAATCCAGAACTTCTAAAGGAGGTTATAACAGGTGATGAAACATCTGTATACAGGTATGACGTCAAAACCAAGGCCCAGTTGAAACTACCTTAAGAGCCAGGACCGAAAAAAATTCAACAAGTACTATCACACATAAAGATTCTTCTCAACATTTTCTTCTATTACAATGGGATAGTGTATCATGAGTTCCTGCCTTATGGTTGTAGAAATACTACCTGGAAGTTATGCACCATTTACATGAAGAGATCTGAAGAAAGTGACCAGAATTGTGGCAAAACCACTCGTGGACATCATATCAAGATAACGCTCCTGCTCACACCTCAATACTTGTTTGTGAATTTTTGCCTCAGCCACTGTATTCACCAGACATCAATCCTTGCAACTTCTTTCTATTCCTGAGGCTGAAGCGAACCATGAAAGAACATCATTTTTCCACCACTGATGAGATAAACAGAATCACTGAAGGAACTGGATACCATAACAAAAAGTGAGTTCCGGAAATGCTTCCAAGACTGGAAAAAGCGCTGGCACAAGTGTATCATATCTGAGGCAGATTACTCTGCAGGGGACAAAATTTATGTTGATGAATAAATAAAGAATCTTTAAGAAAAAAATTCCTGCTACTTTTCTATCACACTTCGCACATTAGTGGATATATAAATGATTAGGGTTGCAATTCTCTGTGAGAGCAAGAATGGCCACCAGAGTGCATAAGTGTTGTTACCAGGCCTAGTAGGGTATGTATGGAGCATGAACAGTCAGACGATGTGTGGTCACTGTGATGGAAATGGAGATGCTGTGTAGTAATGTGAGACAGTGTTATCAGCACTTGCACACTTTGACAGGTTTCTCATTATGGGTCTCCATTTGCCCAGCTGGTCACATTGTCCAATACCCAGATTTGTGAGGCATTATGATGTGACAGTGGCAAGGTGTTGGATTGCATGGTAATGTGGGGACAGTTATACTTCAAGTCAAGGCACCGGTCAAAATGTCTGATCATCACAAGGTACGACTGCCATATTGTGCGACAAGCACAAACTAACTACTTCACATCTGCACATTTCATCCAACTAATGGACTCCCTGCAACATTCCATATCATCCTGCACTGTTGGTCAGAACTAGCAGCAGGCGGCCTAAGGAATTACACACCCATGCAGTCTGTCATTACCACAACATAAATGACTGAGTTTGGAGTGGTGTCGTGACAGGGAAGCATGGACTGCTGATGAATGGTTTCACACTGTGTTCAGTGATGAACTTTGATCCTACACTATCCAGGATGATAATTGTTATAAGTACATCAGCAACCTGGAAAGAGGTCCCATTCTTCTAAGGTTTTCGAGAGGACAACGATGTTACTCCTGGCATCACAATGTAAGCAGCCATCAAGTGTGATTTCAGGTCATAGCTGGGAGTATCTGAGGGAACTCTGATGGCACAACAGTATGTCACACACAGATAGTATCCCCATGTGTTCTCTCTCGTGTAACAGTACCACGGCAACCCTTTTCAACAGGACAATGCTCGTCCACACATGGCACGTGTCTCTATGAACTGTCTGCATGATGAGGTACTCCCACCACTAGTAAGACCCCATATCTGTCCCTGTTAGAAGATTTGTGGGACAAGCTTGAATGTCAAGTCCATCCCAGTACCAGTATCCAGGATGTCAAGGGCCAGTTACAACACATGTTGCCTCAGGAGAGAATGCAACAGCTTTATGACGCCATTCTGACCTGAATCAGTTCATGCATGCTGACCAGAAGGGTCAGTGGGTTTTTTACTGCCAAGTTCTTTGTAAATTTGACTCAGTTTTGTAATCACTGCAATAACATCACATACCATCTAGAGCTGTGAAGTTTTCTTTTTTTTGTTCTCTCCTCTCCTCCTGTGTGCTTCATAATTTTTGTCAGGCAGTGTGTTTCATTGTTGTTCAGTGTGTTTCATTGTTGTTCAACATATTTCAGCTGGCTGGTTACATTTCTTCAAATCAAAGACCAGCACAGACGTCTACGAAAACTTTCCAATAACAGTTAACAACTAGAAATAGAAGCAGAAGGCAGGAATACTGAATATATAGGATGACTACAGATTTCTAAGTCTGTCAGTCATTCAACACTACGAAAACTGAAAATATGAAAACTAGAAACAAAAATGTTATTGCAGCTAAAAACATGCACCCTTCAGTTACTGATTTCACATTTCAGCTCATGCTACTCCAATCAAGCAACTCTTGGTACATAACTCATTTCTTCTCATAAACAGAGGAATCAGAAGCTGTTACTTAAAGGCTTTTTTTTTTTTTTGGCGTTGCTTCCGCATTTGGATAAAAATTTCATATTTGTTGTTGTTGTTGTTGTGGTCTTCAGTCCTGAGACTGGTTTGATGCAGCTCTCCATGGTACTCTATCCTGTGGAGTAATTGAGTATGCTGCATTATTAAAATGGACAAAAAGCAATCCCTTGGTTTTCCTTCTCCTAGTTGGAAACAAAGATGTGTAAATAAAGTTCAAAAGTATATCTAAAAACAAATAAGATGTGACTTACCAAACTAAAGCGCTGGCAGGTCGATAGACACACAAACAAACACAAACATACACACAAAATTCAAGCTTTCGCAACCAACGGTTGTGTGTGTGTATGTGCGGTTGGATATGGGTGTGTGTGCGCGAGTGTATACCTGTCCTTTTTTCCCCCCTAAGGTAAGTCTTTCCGCTCCCAGGATTGGAATGACTCCTTACCCTCTCCCTTAAAACCCACATCCTTTCGTCTTTCCCCTCTCCTTCCCTCTTTCCTGATGAAGCAACCGTTGGTTGCGAAAGCTTGAATTTTGTGTGTATGTTTGTGTTTGTTTGTGTGTCTATCGACCTGCCAGCGCTTTCGTTTGGTAAGTCACATCATCTTTGTTTTTAGATATATTTTTCCCACGTGGAATGTTTCCCTCTATTATATCCATAGTTCAAAAGTATATTATACAATATCCTCTAGTTTTTTATGTATATATAAGAGATTTGTAGCTCAAAGGTTTGTGTTAATTCAATTTCGTTTCTTCCTCAGATACTATGATGTGAAAACCAAGCATCTGAATTAAAATAAGATTGCATTTGTTTATTCTTTAAACTTATTTTCTTGAATATATTCCCGTATCCAGTGAAGTCTTGACAAGACGATAAATTGAAGAATGAGCATGCTGACTACAGCAACTAGGCAATAAAGTTCAATCCTATATTACACAAACAAGTAAACTGAGAAATATCATCACCCTATATTAAATACTTATCCAGGACACAAGCTTGAGGTGGCAGTACAGAAATGTACAAAAAGTAACAAACACATACATTCATGATTATAAAGATACACAGGATAAAACTGGAAATATATGTGTATTAGTAACTTACTCGTCCATTTATTTTACAACTGTGTGGCATATGTTCACTTAATACAAGGAAAACTAAAGTAATACATAGAGAAATACAAATATACACACATTCAGTCATGAGAACACAAGGAAAGATGCGTAACTCTAAGGCCATGGCTGTGTTGAAGGAACCTTCTCAGCATTTGTCCGAAGTTATTTAGAGAAACCCAAATCTGGATGGTTGGACAGATTATGAGCCCTGATTCTCCCAAATCTGAGACCAGTGTTGAAACAAATTACCTCACTCTGTTATATGCAACATGCAGTTCTCTTATGTTTGTACATACTTGGAACGAGTTAGCCCAATAATATAAAACATAATTACACAATGTTCATTTAGTCCAATATAATGGGTATTTCATGGCTGAGCTTCCAACTTAATAAATCATTCAGTGGTCAAGTGCTACTTGAATTATGGAATAAAAAGAGTGAGGAAATACTGAACAGAAAATTATAGCAGAGTTTGCCATCATTAGCAATTTTTCAGCTGAAAAGTCAAGGAGGGAAATGTATTTATTCTTCACGTCACACACTTATTGTCAAGGGGAAGAAAAGAAGGAAGATTATGATTTGACACTCAATCAATGGCAAGGGCATTAAAGACATATCACAAGCTTGGAGTAGGAGAAGGATGGGAGGCCATAATACTGCTTTGATCACTGCAGGAGCAGTTTTTGTATTCGTCACACTTCCAGATGGTTTGAAAATGGACACCATTGTCCAAAATCTGTCATCATCAATAAATAGAAAAGACACGACTCCGTGCAACTTATGACAGAGGTACAACCGTTTATTTCAAATTGTTGTTGTGGTCTTCAGTACAGAGACTGGTTTGATGCCGCTCTCCGTGCTACTCTATCCTGTGCAAGCTTCTTCATCTCCCAGTACCTACTGCAACCTACATCCTTCTGAATCTGTTTAGTGTATTCATCTCTTGGTCTCCCTCTACGATTTTTACCCTCCACGCTGCCCTCCAATGCTAAATTTGTGATCCCTTGATGCCTCAGAACATGTCCTACCAACCGATCCCTTCTTCTAGTCAAATTGTGCCACAAACTTCTCTTCTCCCCAATCCTATTCAATACCTCCTCATTAGTTACGTGATCTACCCACCTTATCTTCAGCATTCTTCTGTAGCACCACATTTCGAAAGCTTCTATTCTCTTCTTGTCCAAACTATTTATCGTCCATGTTTCACTTCCATACATGGCTACACTCCATACAAATACTTTCAGAAAAGACATCCTGACACTTAAATCTATACTTGATGTTAACAAATTTCTCTTCTTCGAAAATGCTTTCCTTCCCATTGCCAGGCTACATTTTATATCTCCTCTACTCCGACCGTCCTCACTTATTTTGTTTCCCAAATAGCAAAACTCTTTTACTACTTCAAGCGTCTCATTTCCTAATCTAATACCCTCAGCATCACCCGATTTAATTCGACTACATTCCATTATCCTCGTTTTGCTTTTGTTGATGTTCATCTTATATCCTCCTTTCAAGACACTGTCCATTCCGTTCAACTGCTCTTCCAAGTCCTTTGCTGTCTCTGACAGAATTACAATGTCATCGGCGAACCTCAAAGTTTTAATTTCTTCTCCATGGACAGAGCACTGAAAGATCTAAGTCGAAACAAGGCCCCGGGAGTAGACAACATTCCATTAGAACTACTGGCAGCCTTGGGAGAGCCAGCCCTGACCAAACTCTACCATCTGGTGAGCAAGGTGCATGAGACAGGCGAAATACCCTCAGACTTCAAGAAGAATATAATAATTCCAATCCCAAAGGAAGCAGGTGTTGACAGATGTGAAAATTACTGAACTATCTGTTTAATAAGTCACGACTCCAAAATAGTAACGCGAATTCTTTACAGACGAATGGAAAATCTGGTAGAAGCAGACCTACTACATACCTACTACGAATTTTTCTTTTGTTGCCTTTACCGCTTCCTCAATATGCAGACTGAATAACTTCGGGGAGAGGCTACAACCGTGACTCACTCTCTTCCCAACCACTGCTTCCCTTTCATGTCCCTCGACTCTTTGTAACTGCCATCTGGTTTCTGTACAAATTGTAAATAGCCTTTCGCTCCCTGTATTTTACCCCTGCCACCTCCAGAATTTGAAAGAGAGTATTACAGCCAAAATTGTCAAAAGCTTTCTCTAAGTCTACAAATGCTAGAAACGTAGGTTTGTCTTTCCTTAATCTTTCTTCTAAGATAAGTCATAGGGTCAGTACTGCCTCACCTGTTCTAATATTTCTACGGAATCCAAACTCATCTTCCACGAGGTCTGCTTCTACCAGTTTTTCCATTCGTCTGTAAAGAATTCGTGTTAGTATTTTGGAGCCGTGACTTATTAAACTGATAGTTCGGTAATTTTCTCATCTGTCAACACCTGCTTCCTTTGGGATTGGAATTATTATATTCTTCTTGAAGTCTCAGCGTATTTCACCTGTCTCATGCACCTTGATCACCAGATGGTATAGTTTTGTCAGGGCTGGCTCTCCCAAGGTTGCCAGTAGTTCTAATGGAATGCTGTCTACTCCGGGGCCTTGTTTCGACTTAGATCTTTCAGTGCTCTGTCAAACTCTTCATGCAGTATCGTATCTCCCATTTCATCTTCATCTACATCCTCTTCCATTTCCATAATATTGTCCTCAATAATATCGCCCTTGTATAGACCCTCTATATAATCCTTCCACCTTTCTGCTTTCCCTTCTTTGCTTAGAACTGGGTTTCCATCAAAGCTCTTGATATTCATGCAAGTGGTTCTCTTTTCTCCAAAGGTCTCTTTAATTTTCCTGTAGGCAGTATCTATCTTACCCCTAGTAAGATAAGCCTCTACATCCTTACATTTGTCCTCTAGCCATCCCTGCTTAGCCATTTTGCACTTCCTGTCGATCTCATTTTTGAGATGTTTGTATTCCTTTTTGCCTGCTTCATTTACTGCATTTTTATATTTTCTCCTTTCATCAATTAAATTCAATATTTCTTCTGTTACCCAAGGATTTCTACTAGCCCTCGTCTTTTTACCTACTTGATCCTCTGCTGCCTTCACTACTTCATCTCTCAAAACTACCCATCCTCTTCTACTGTTTTTCTTTTCCCCATTCTTGTCAATCGTTCCCTAATGCTCTCCCTGAAACTCTCTACAACCTCTGGTTCTTTCAGTTTATCCAGGTCCCATCTCCTTTAACTCCCACCTTTTTGCAGTTTCTTCAGTTTTAATCTACAGTTCATAACCAATAGATTGTGGTCAGAGTCCGCATCTGCCCCTGGAAATGTTTTACAATTTAAAACCTGGTTCCTAAATCTCTGTCTTACCATTATATAATCTATCTGAAACCTGTCAGTATCTCTAGGCTTCTTCCATGTATACAACCTTCTTTTATGATTCTTGAACCAAGTGTTAGCTATGATTAAGTTATGCTCTGTGCAAAATTCTACCAGGCCGCTTCCTCTTTCATTCCTTACCCCCATTCCATATTCACCTACTACGTTTCCTTCTCTTCCTTTTCCTACTATCGAATTCCAGTCACCCATGACTATTAAATTTTCGTCTCCCTTCACTACATGAATAATTTCTTTTCTCTCATCATCCATTTCATCAATCTCTTCATCATCTGCGGAGCTAGTCGGCATATAAACTTGTACTACTGTGGTAGGCGTGGGCTTCGTATCTATCTTGGCCACAATAATGCGTTCACTATGCTGTTCGTAGTAGCTTACCGACATTCCTATTTTTTTATTAATTATTAAACCTACTGCTGCATTACCCCAATTTGATTTTGTATTTATAACCCTGTATTCACCTGACCACAAGTCTTGTTCCTCCTGCCACCGAAATTCACTAATTCCCACTATATATAACTTTAACCTATTCGTTTCCCTTTTCAAATTTTCTAACCTACCTGCCTGATTAAGGGATCTGACATTCCACACTCCGACCCATAAAATGCCAGTTTTCTTTCTCCTGATAACAACGGTCTCCTGAGTAGTCCCCACCCAGGGATCCGAATGGGGGACTATTTTACCTCCGGAATATTTTACCCAGGAGAATGCCATCATCATTTAACCATACAGTAAAGCTGAATGCCCTCGGTGAAAAATTACGGCTGTAGTTTCCCCTTGCTTTCAGCTATTTGCAGTACCAGCACAGCAAGGCCGTTTTGGTTAGTGTCACAAGGCCAGATCTGTCAATCATCCCGACTGTTGCCACTGCAATTACTGAAAAGGCTGCTGCCCCTCTTCAGGAACCACACGTTTGTCTGGCCTCTCAACAGATACCTCTCCATTGTGGTTGCACCTACGGTACAGCTATCTGTATCGCTGAGGCATGCATGCCTCCCCACCAACAGCAAGGTCCATGGTTCATGGGCGGTTATTTCAAATATAATATAGGATTTATGCTGTAGTAAGTTATTGATGTCAACATCAATGTAGTTGGGATGCAAAAAGAGGGATAGAGGGGAGGGGTGGAGCTGGTTCGTGATTAGCTGTTTTGAACTAGTAAGTCTTCGAAATGAAGGAAAAATTTGTTACTCAGTTCAGTCTGGTCACTGAGTAGGTAGTCAGATGCTGTATGTGTGTCAATAAAAATTTCAGTTTCCTCAAGAAGTTAAAGTTTCATGCCTTTGTTTGGATTTACATTTACCCAGTAAAAAACAAACAAAAAACCCTCAAAACAACATTTTACATCAAGGAGTAAAATTTTATAATAAATTGCCAAAGGAAATGAAAAAATTATTAAAATTCGCCTGTTTAAAAGGTAGCTAAAACATTATTTCTAAGTAATGTGTACACCCTCATAAACTATTACTTAGAGGACTTACGAGTAGTGGGTAGCAATGAAAGGGAATAGCTAAAACACCTTGTCACATTTCAATAAATTATCATTACTTACTGCTTTCACAAGGAAAGTATGTCAAGGTGTAAAATGCGTGATAGTATTCTCTGCTGACTCAGTTTTTCAGGAGGACTGAAGAGCATAGTTTAATATGGCGGCAACGGAATCTGCGGTTGATTTCAGGAGCACAGCAGCATCTTCACAGTCCAGAAGTCATCAATGGGTGTCCTTAGTATGTGCAGCAATGAAGAGCACTACTATATTTCATACTAAAAGTTACCAGAAACAGTCCATAGTCATCAGTGGGTGTCATCAGTGTGTGCGACAGTCAAGAAAAAAAACTACGCTTTATATTACAAGTTTCCTGAAACAAACTGTGTGTAAACCAAGGAACATTATACAATCGGGACCAAATGTGGCAGTACAGCTGTTAAGGCACTGACCTCATTTGGGAGGATAGAGTTGCTGTGTCCAGCCACGCTCATTTGGGAAATAAAAATAAATAATAATCATTTCAATCAAAAGCATTAAGTGGACAAAGTATTCCTGTATGGAACAGAACAAGATGGCTTAAGTCTATAAGCAAAGCAGGAACACCTAGGGCACTTTTTCTCTGCAACACATCAGTTTTGTGTAGTGAATGAAAGGATCATTTTAGGCAATCAATGAGAGGAGAGAAAAAAGGAGCTCTAGTTCGAGAACTGAAATTGAAAGTACACTCCTGGAAATTGAAATAAGAACACCGTGAATTCATTGTCCCAGGAAGGGGAAACTTTATTGACACATTCCTGGGGTCAGATACATCACATGATCACACTGACAGAACCACAGGCACATAGACACAGGCAACACAGCATGCACAATGTCGGCACTAGTACAGTGTATATCCACCTTTCGCAGCAATGCAGGCTGCTATTCTCCCATGGAGACGATCGTAGAGATGCTGGATGTAGTCCTGTGGAACGGCTTGCCATGCCATTTCCACCTGGCGCCTCAGTTGGACCAGCGTTCGTGCTGGACGTGCAGACCGCGTGAGACGACGCTTCATCCAGTCCCAAACATACTCAATGGGGGACAGATCCGGAGATCTTGCTGGCCAGGGTAGTTGACTTACACCTTCTAGAGCACGTTGGGTGGCACGGGATACATGCGGACGTGCATTGTCCTGTTGGAACAGCAAGTTCCCTTGCCGGTCTAGGAATGGTAGAACGATGGGTTCGATGACGGTTTGGATGTACCATGTGCACTATTCAGTGTCCCCTTGACGATCACCAGTGGTGTACGGCCAGTGTAGGAGATCGCTCGCCACACCATGATGCCGGGTGTTGGCCCTGTGTGCCTCGGTCGTATGCAGACCTGAGTGTGGCGCTCACCTGCACGGCGCCAAACACGCATACGACCATCATTGGCACCAAGGCAGAAGCGACTCTCATCGCTGAAGACTGTAAATGGTCCGCCTGGTCGTAGATATTTGCTAATTGCTGTAATCGCACTATTTCACTCCAATTTACGGAGCTTGTTAGCACTTGATGTTAGGTTGGCGCCATTAAAATGTATTGTATTGTAGTAATCGCTGCTGCTTGCTGGATCGCTGCTGTGTCTCGATGCTGATGCTGGCTCTAAATCAGGTTGTCTAGGGTAAACACATGAGGTCCCGTGTTTTTCATGTGCTTTTGATGATAAAGGACAAACGAAACCAACACATATGTAAACATCAAATATTTATTACTTTGGTGGCCATCTTAATTCCACTGTCCACCAAAGACCATAACACAACACAAAGTAGTACTTCCTTTACATGTTCTTTGCATTGTTTTTCCATCCCAAACAATAACACAGAAACACACTTCACCAAAGTGACATTCCGACTGCCCCACTGCCTCCGACTGTCTTTCGACCCTTCTCACTGCTTGTATTTATAACATTGTCAAAGAACTACTAAAAAGAGATATAGTTTATAAGTCACATGTACATCTGTTATCATAATTTGTGCAGAAAAGTTATTAATTTGCATCGAGTGACATAATTTAACATGTTATTAAAATGACAGACAGATTTGTTGACTTGACAGAATAATTCTTTGTTACAAAAAGGTCGTTTTTTAGAAGTTTGTCAATTGACTTCTCTAATTTGCATAAATAAGTAAGTAACATGAATTATTAAGAATTACATTGGTTTTCGTCTAAAATAGGATTGATTACGTGAATACTGAGTGAAAACGCTCCTAGTGAACAAATAGGTTTCACTGGGTGATTTTTATTTAAGGAGATCCAAAATACCTAAGTTGGCCACTATTTTTCGTACTTCATATTAATTATTTAAGATGAACTTAGTGTTTTTACATGATGACATTTGCTGTATCAGTGATCAAGTGATATTAACTTTTGTGTGGGTCAGTTATTCAGTATAATTTAATGGGTTGACTGTTTATGGAGACATGTTGTGCAATCATTGTTAACATACACAATAACTTTTCTATAATCATAAATACTCATTAAACTGGTTGAATTTGGAGGGTATCGCATACTTCGGGAAAGTAAAGCCTTTAATATGTTCCGTTACAAGACGACACGTCTCCATTCGTCCCTCCATTCACACCTGTCGCGACACCACTGGAGGCGGGCTGCACGATGTTGGGGCATGAGCGGAAGACGGCCTAACGGTGTGCGGGACCGTAGCCCAGCTTCATGGAGACGGTTGCGAATGGTCCTCGCCGATACCCCAGGAGCAACAGTGTCCCTAATTTGCTGGGAAGTCGCGGTGCGGTCCCCTACGGCACTGCGTAGGATCCTACGGTCTTGGCGTGCATCCGTGCGTCGCTGCGGTCCGGTCCCAGGTCGACGGGCACGTGCACCTTCCGCCGACCACTGGCGACAACATCGATGTACTGTGGAGACCTCACGCCCCACGTGTTGAGCAATTCGGCGGTACGTCCACCCGGCCTCCCGCATGCCCACTATATGCCCTCGCTCAAAGTCCGTCAACTGCACATACGGTTCACGTCCACGCTGTCGTGGCATGCTACCAGTGTTAAAGACTGCGATGGAGCTCCGTATGCCACGGCAAACTGGCTGACACTGACGGCGGCGGTGCACAAATGCTGCGCAGCTAGCGCCATTCGACGGCCAACACCGCGGTTCCTGGTGTGTCCGCTGTGCCGTGCGTGTGATCATTGCTTGTACAGCCCTCTCGCAGTGTCCGGAGCAAGTATGGTGGGTCTGACACACCGGTGTCAATGTGTTCTTTTTTCCATTTCCAGGAGTGTATTTGACCTTCTTCATAGATTATTCAGGGTTCTGTTAGAGACTGCCTTAAACTACCACATGTACTAAAGTTTTGGTATTTGTCTTTACTACTTTTATGGAATGAAGGTTGATCTGTAGGATAGATGTCTAAGTTAAATTACAAAATGATAGTTTGGTCATGAGGGTGGGAAGTCAATTCACATGTCGTCATGCGAAGCAGCTATGCTATAATTACAGGGTTTGCATAAGAAGTAATAAGACTTGTTTTTTGCTGACGCGACTGTACTTCGCAGTACGCGCTCGCCCAGGGGGATTGGTGGTGGGGGACGTCTGGCTGAAAACGCGCCAGTCGCCTGCAGGCTCTTGTCTTGACAGCAACGTGCATTGAGTTGACGCATCTCAAAGTCAGCGGTCGTGGCGCAACATGTAGCAAACGATCAAGCAACATTACGCCGTCAAGTTTTGTATGAAACTATGAAAATTGGGTACAGAAACATTGGATATGTGTCAGCAAGCCTATGGTGACAATTGCCTGTCAAAAGCCCAGGTTATCAGGTGGACAAAAAGTTTTTTTTAAGAGTGCTGGAACAGCGTTGATGATGAGGACGACTCCAGACGCCCGTCAACCAACTAAACTGATGGAAACAGCCTCCGTGTGTCGTTTTATTGAACACTGACCATCAGATGAGTGTCAGGATGATAGCAGTTGACCTCAGACTTGTTAAAATGAGAGTGCACACCACCATCACTACAGAATTGTCGATGAGGAAGACCTCCCCCAAGATGGTCCCACAGATTTTGTCAGACGCTCAATAGCAAGCACATGCGGACACCTGCCAAGACAATCTCCAGAGCCTTGAAGCTGATCTGGAATTTTTAGATAACGTTATCACTGGAGGCAAAAGCTGGGTGTTTCAGTTCAACCCGGACACAAAGCGCACACCGCAGCTTCCCCCTGTCCAAAAAAGGCTCACATGAGCAAATCGAAGGTTAAAGCCATGCTCACCGTGTTTTTCGATGTAAGGCGCGTGGGTCATCATGAGTTTGTGCCACAAGGCCAAACTGTCAATGGCGCATCATGACAACACGCCAAGTCACACCTGCTTCATGGTGGCTAGCTACGTGGCCAAGAAACGGATTCCAACAATTCCCCAGTCCCCCTATAGTCCCGATGTGGCACCACCAGACTTTTTGTTCCCCGAACTAAAAACTTCCCAGAAAGGAAACAGTCATGGGACCCTGGAGGAGGTCCAAGCCGCCATGACAAGGGCTTTGAAGGCCATACTGGACTCAGTGTGCATGGAAGTGTTTGAAGTGCGGAAATATCGCATGCAGCGGGTTGTTGACTCTCAAGGGTCACACGTTGAAAAGTACTTAGTGGTTGTAGCAACATTTACAATAAATTTTGATTCACAAGCTGAGTCTCGTTACTTTTTACGCAAACTCTGTACTTAACACTTCAAGTAGTAATTTACAGGACAGTCAGTGAAGACAGGTTATGTATGTCTCACTTTACAATGCATTGTTAATTTTTGACACAGTGACCACTGCCATTAAAAAAATTGCTTATTCCAGAGTTATATTCACACCAATATTTGACACAATCACTTCAACTGATTGCTACATGTGTCTGCACGTTATTCTATCACTGAATGCTCACAAGCAGCAGCTGAAAAACTAAAATGAGTTCTCATCACACTTCATGGTGAGTGCTGTCCACATTGCTGAAACAAATATGTAATTAAAAGCAGTTCCCCTTTTTCTTGTCCTAATCAAATGAGCTTGCCAGTGAAAAGTTCAATTTCAGTTTGTTTACTTGAAGTCAGTCAGCAATACTCTTCTCCTATTTTGGTAGTACTTCACTTTCTCTATCTTATATTCCCTGAATGGCTGTTGCAGTTCCTTTTTAATAAGTTCGTGCTTTCAAGCACATATCTCGTTAGTTGGTACACGTGTTTAAAATGTCAGTGCAAAGAGAACCCTCCTTGTCATACATAGGAGTACATAAAGTTCACAGAGTAAAGCTTTGTGTAGCTTGTTTTTGAGCTAAAACAATTATTTGTGCCCGAATGAAGTTGCCCCAAAATACTACCTCACATTGCATCAAGAAATTTAAGTACGTAAGCAAACATTTTTTAGTGGCATAATAGTTGCTGAATGTGACTGCCATTGTAATCATGAGGTTCAACTCATGCACGAGATCATGAATTTGTGCCTTCCACAACAGCTTCCCATCTACTGTCAGTTCCAGGAATTTGATGTTTATGTCTTCACTAATTGTGCCAACATTGAAAGACAGCTGCATGTCATTTAGATTTGCATGGGAAAAAAAACTGAAGCACTGCATTTAATAGCAATTAAGAGTAAGTCTAATAGATGACAACTACAAGCTGGAGTATCTGAGTCAGATGGTAGCTCACTTTCTGGGTTATAGAAGTTTAAAGCAATTATCTGCTGCCCATTACTTGGATACAATTATTTTTTAATAAGGCAGAGTTACTTGAGGAGTTATGCAGGGGACCTAAAGTTTAACATGGACTCCAAGCCACAGAGCAACTTAGAATTTTCCACATAAAGTACTGCCAGAGATGAAAAAAGTAGTATGTAACAGGGAAATATCCCAGTACTGACAAAGATTGAACCCCATACTCTTGAATTTCTAGTCTTACACTTACCCACTTGGTTCCAAGCTATAATTTTCATCAATAACTTTGATTATTTTGTGAAACGAGGAATATTGTAAAAGTAAAGTCATCCTCATAGCAGAGTTTGGTTTTAACACCACAGAGCTTTATTAGGCATGGTATTACAGGAGGTTGTATGTCCTTGCCTCCCACAGACATATGAACTGAGCTATCCAGCTAGATATAGGAGGCGGCCTACACAGTTAAACATGGACTCCCAGTCATGGTACAACTTGGAATTTTTCATGGCAAGTAACCTAGTAAGCTATTCTTATAATCAAACTGTGAATTTCTTAATAATATGTGCTACAAGAAATAGGCAACTACATTACAGTATATCTGTTTAAGCTCTGCAAACCAGCCCCAATGGGCTATTCAGTATTGACGTGCCATATCTCATCATGTGGCAAAAGTGTCAATCAAATAGGATATAGGGTTAACATACCATTCTCCTGGACACTGTCAGTTTTCCAAACCTTCAAGCCACCAAGTCCCACTTCAGTAGCGCCTCAGCTGACACTGTGAAGCTTAGCCCACCCCATTCTAGTCTTCATTTCATGCCAAGGAAAAATCTCTGGCAATAATGGGAACCGAACCCAACTCCTCTGTACTGCAGTCAGACACGCTGCCCACTTAGCTACAGAGGCAGACACATTTTTGCAAATTGCCTTAAAAATAAACAAAAATTCAGGAGGCAGTATTATTGGTGTGCAGTTCTCATCATCATCAACTTTTTCCACCCTCTCTTGTGGCGGGGCCACACCACAGAATATTTCAAGTTGCCTGGGAAATAAGCTTCCTGAAAAGATGTTCTACATGTAACTGAGTATGCCGTTAATGTAGACTAGACAATCTTTACTATCACACCTATTATATATCTAGATCAAACATCTTTACACTTCCAAGAATTAACACTTGATAAATTTTTCTTTTAGCTTACAGTAATCGCATTTCATCTTAACTTCAAAAAATGACCTGTTGGAAAATATATGCAACTGGGATTCAGTCTCCTCCCCCCCCCCCCAAACAAGTAAAGAATGAGATAAAAGAAATTATTCAGGTAGTGAAGGGAGACGAAAATTTAATATTCATGGGTGACTGGAATTCGAGAGTAGGAAAAGGGAGAGAAGGAAACATAGCAGGTGAATATGGATTGGGGGACAGAACTCAAAGAGGAAGCCGCCTGGTAGAATTTTGTGCAGAGCATAACTTAATCATAGCTAACACTTGGTTCAAGAATCATAAAAGAAGGTTGTATACATGGAAGAACCCTGGAGATACTAAAAGGAATCAGATTGATTATATAATGGTAAGACAGAGATTTAGGAACCAGGTTTTAAATTGTAAGACATTTCCAGGGGCAGATGTGGACTCTAACCACAATCTATTGGTTATGAACTGTAGATTAAAACTGAAGAAACTGCAAAAAGGTGGGAATTTAAGGAGATGGGACCTGGATAAACTGAAAGAACCAGAGGTTGTACAGAGTTTCAGGGAGAGAATAAGGGAACAATTGACAGGAATGGGGGAAAGAAATACAGTAGAAGAGGAATGGGTAGCATTGAGAGATGAAATAGTGAAGGCAGCGGAGGATCAAATAGGTAAAAAGACGAGGGCTGGTAGAAACCCTTGGGTAACAGAAGAAATATTGAATTTAATTGATGAAAGGAGAAAATATAAAAATGCAGTAAATGAAGCAGGCAAAAAGGAATACAAACGTCTCAAAAATGATATCAACAGGAAGTGCAAAATGGCTAAACAGGCATGGCTAGAGGACAAATGTAAGGATGTAGAGGCTTATCTCACTAGGGGTAAGATTGATAATGCCTACAGGAAAATTAAAGAGACCTTTGGAGAAAGGAGGACCACTTGCATGAATATCAAGAGCTTTGATGGAAACCCAGTTCTAAGCAAAGAAGGGAAAGCAGAAAGGTGGAAGGAGTATATAGAGGGTCTATACAAGGGCGATGTACTTGAGGACAATATTATGGTAATGGAAGAGGATGTAGATGAAGATGAAATGGGAGATATGATACTGCATGAAGAGTTTGACAGAGCACTGAAAGACCTGAGTCGAAACAAGGCCCCGGAGTAGACAAGATTCCATTAGAACTACTGATAGCCTTGGGAGAGCCAGTCCTGACAAAACTCTACCATCTGGTGAGCACGATGTACGAGGCAGGCGAAATACCCACAGACTTCAAGAAGAATATATTAATTCCAATCCCAAAGAAAGCAGGTGTTGACAGATGTGAAAATTATCGAACTATCAGTTTAATAAGTCACAGCTGCAAAATACTAACGCGAATTCTTTACAGAGGAATGGAAAAACTGATAGAAGCCAACCTCGGGGAAGATCAGTTTGGATTCCGTAGAAATGTTGGAACACGTGAGGGAATACTGACCTTACGACTTATCTTAGAAGAAAGATTAAGGAAAGACAAACCTACGTTTCTAGCATTTGTACACTTAGAGAAAGCTTTTGACAATGTTGATTGGAATACTCTCTTTCAAATTCTGAAGGTGGCAGAGGTAAAATACAGGGAGCAAAAGGCTATTTCCAATTTGTACCGAAAGCAGATGGCAGTTATAAGAGTCGAGGGGTATGAAAGGCAAGCAGTCATTGAGAAGGGAGTGAGACAGGGTTGTAGCCTATCCCCGATGTTATTCAATCTGTATATTGAGCAAGCAATAAAGGAAACAATAGAAAAGTTTGGAGTAGGTATTAAAATCCATGGAGAAGAACTAAAAACTTTGAGGTTCGCCGATGACATTGTAATCCTGTCAGAGACAGCAAAGGACTTGGAAGAGCAGTTGAACGGAACGGACAGTGTCTTGAAAAGAGGGTATAAGATGATCATTAACAAAAGCAAAACGAGGATAATGGAATGTAGTCGAATTAAGTCGGGTGATGCTGAGGGAATTAGTTTAGGAAATGAGACACTTAAAGTAGTAAAGGAGTTTTGCTATTTGGGGAGCAAAATAACTGATGATTGTCGAAGTAGAGAGGATATAAAATGTAGACTGGCAATGGCAAGGAAACGTTTCTGAAGAAGAAAAATTGGTTAACATCGAGTATAGATTTAAATGTCAGGAAGTCGTTTCTGAAAGTATTTGTATGGAGTGTAGCCATGTATGGAAGTGAAATGTGGACGATAAATAGTTTAGACAAGAAGAGAATAGAAGCTTTCGAAATGTGGTGCTACAGAAGAATGCTGAAGATTAGATGGGTAGATCACATAACTAATGAGGAGGTATTGAATAGAATTGGGGAGAAGAGGAGCTTGTGGCACAACTTGACTAGAAGAAGGGATCCGTTGGTAGGACATGTTCTGAGACATCGAGGGATCACCAATTTAGTATTGGAGGGCAGCGTGGAGGGTAAAAATCGTAGAGGGAGACCAAGAGATGAATACACTAAGGAGATTCAGAAGTATGTTGGCTGCAGTAGGTACTGGGAGATGAAGAAGCTTGCACAGGATAGAGTAGCATGGAGAGCTGCATCAAACCAGTCTCAGGACTGAAGACCACAACAACAACATCAATGTGTTGAAAAGGGAACTTTTCTAAGACACTTCCTTTCCTGTATCTTATGTTGTTTGCATTATCCTCAAATTTATGTGGCATAATCTTGAAGCTCTTACTATTAGTTTCTCTAATAAAATTTATTACGCTCTCTTCTGTAATGAGGCACTGTAAATCTTCTGTAGCCTCTGATACAATTTCCATTTTCTTTTACACACAGATCTGATACTTTATATTATCCATACTCACTACGTGTGATAACTGGGGTCAAATTTCATGTTAAAGGAAAAAGTCAATATGAATAGACTGTATTTATCATTTAAGCTAGATGAACAGCACACATTCCACTAACAATGATTCTTCAAGAGCTGAATCAGAAAACTTACTTTAAAAGGGTTACGGTAATTAAATTTCTTTAGTATCTCTGTGTACTCCTCATTTCTTACTTAACATCTTCTAACAATAATATTAGTGCCTCATTGTGTGGTAACCCAACTTCTACACCACACCCGCCCACAATATATCAATGATAATACGCTTCTAACCAGCTACAAATAGAATTAAAATGTCATCTACAGCTGTAGTGTTGCTCTCCTGTACTCTTCTTAACAAAATCATAGTTAACAGTAAATTAAGAAAGGGGACAGTCTATTTCTTTCTTTTCTGTGCAATGCCCCATTAAGCCAATATTTACATCTGTAAATACAAGGACTGCCCAGAAATTAATGCACTACATATTTTCTTTTTTCTTCACAGCCACAAACAATGCTACAAACGTGAAACGATACATATTTATTATTAGAAGTCTCCTGAGTGAGCGCGCCAATTTTCCGTCACTTCCAACAGATAGTGCAGCTGCAGGAGTTTCAAAATGATGTCTGTAGGTGATGTACGTTACAAGCAATGTGGTGTCACTGAATTTCTCACTACAGAGAAAGAAACTGTGGGGAATATTCCCAAACACTTGTGTAAAGTCTATGGAGCATCTGCTGTTGACAGAAGTAGAGTTAGTCACTGGGCATTGAGGGTGAGGTCATCATCAGAAGGTGGTTCGGTGGAGCTCCATGATTTGCAGTGGTCGGGGAGACCATCCATGGCTGTCACATCTTACACAACTGACCTAGCCCCCTCGGACTTCCACTTGTTTGGGCCATTAAATGCCCTTGTTTAGCGCTGGAGGAAGGCCACAGAACGGGATGGAGATTACATGGAAAAATATAATGTGTGTAGATAAAATTCCATTATTTCATGTGTGTAATTATCATTACCTTTAATAAAGAACTGTTGAAGAAAAAAAAAGTGGTGCATTACTTTCTGGGCAACCCTCTTAGTATTCTATTAATGTTCTTCTTGTATGGAAAGTTGACCCGATTGAAGTTTAAATGGAAGCTAGAATTTGGGAGATTCTTAGATAATTAAAGATTTTACTTCAATAAATTCAGATCCCATTGTGCAGCATTGTAACACTTGTTCCTGAAATAATTTGGTAACATCACTCTGTCTGAATGGGGTCTTCTGTTTGGTATCAATGGTATCTCGTCCTATTTACAAATAATACATGGAGAATAGATTCTCTTATGTATACCCACAGGCAGCACCTCACACTCTCTTCACCTCAAGAACACAACCTAGGTCTTTATGAATTGACTTAACGTTGCACTCCTGTAACAACCTGGTAAACCATCCGTAATGCTATATGATCTGATTTTTCTATAACCACTAGATTAAGTTCAGTTACAGAGAGCTCACATATTTAGAGATACTTTCAGCTAAAAATAAGGCCACACCTTGTAAAAAGATCATCTACTGACTGTTTGTGACAGTAACAGCTCAATGTGGGCCATGCCAGCCATTATAACTGTCAACACCAAACATATATTAACTCGCTTCACAGTGCTGCTGTTGATGTGTGGAATCAGGAGACGTAATTTACCAAAGTAACATAGATGTCATGGTTATAACAAGCTATTTCTATCAGATCACAGACACTCATGATCTAGGTAATATACCAAGTTGCATTCTGAACAAACTACACATTAGTTTACACCTTTAGTCTGTTTATCATATCCACAAAACACTTAACTTTACACTCCAATTTTCTCTCAGAATATATATCAATCACTGAGATGAGATGGAATAATAAGTAAATGGCAACCTGACATGAATCTATGTCTTATGTTGGGCATTAACTGAAAGCACTTTCCGTTATTATTCTGATAAAATTTACAGTCAATATCAATGAGATAGGGATACTTGATTGCTGCACTCATTTTAAATTTGTTAGGAAACTCAATGTTACGATTAATCATAATGGACCTTTTGAGCACATTCATCAGCCACCACACAAGTATATGTTGCTAAATAATACATTTTGATGATACATCTTGTTTATGCCTCTACTCAAAATGCAAGAATTTCCAATGTTGATATACATGCATAAAAAAAACTAAACAAGATGCAACTCTGAACATTTATTTCAGCATGCACTCAGGAAATAAAAGACAAGGGAAAGATGAATTAATGAACAATATTTATAAAATACATTGTATTACATGGTCTCCCTCGTAAACATAAAGTTGGATGAAGGTAATCTGTTGTCTTGTGGATTTCGTAACTGTGAGATATTCAGTCCTGGAACATGAAGATCCCACAAGTGCTATTTTGCCCTGCATAGTTAATACTAAAATTGGAAAGAAAGAATTCTCAGCAATGCAGTAATGGAGCTGTTTCATTGCCAGGGACCACTTCACACACACACACACACACACACACACACACACACACACACACACACAGATTTTTTCCAGAATGCGCAACTACTAACAAAATATGTGGAAACCAAATGTTTCAGGACAGATGTATGAACCTAATGAATTGACATCACCAAGGAATGAGAGGATTCTTTTGACTATGTATGTGCAGCTACAATTCTCAGATGATCCAAATGAAGACCAGTTTATCATATTACAATCCAAGCAATTATTCATCAAGGCATTATCCAAAACCCAGTTTAACAAAAGCAAGTTAGAGAACTCCATGCTTAGTGGGGAGATGTCATCTGATAACTATATTGCAGAGGGTGTGAATCTACATAAACATATGCAGGTTATTTTCAGGTATACAGAAAAATGAAGAACATATCTCACCTCTAATGAATAAGAGAATGTGCAACACTGAGTTTTGACTTAATTGTTCAATCTTCCCAACACACTTTAGTATCTTACTCATAAACAAGCATGCTTCCAAAGAACACCAAGCTGCTGGAATACATCAGATGACCGTGCACTTGCCTGAGAATACCCATGTCAAAATGTAAAAGTTTTAACATGTGCTCAATTCTGCACAGTATTTGACAGTTGACATAACATTAAAACAAAGCAATTAACAAAACATTTTGCTAGTAAACATCCTCTTTTGTTTTCTTTGTACCTTAAGAGCATTCTCAGAACATTGTGAAAGCTAGACTATATGAAATGCAACCTTATTTATAATATATTTGCTAGAAAGGTATCAAACACATTTCAATGCTTATATGTTGGTTATCTACAAAGGAAAGTATGAAAGTAAACACATGTGTATGAGATTTGTCATTTAGTAGGCCATGAAAACTTTGTGTTTACACAACTAACCCTGCATTTTATAAAGATATAACCACTTAAAAGCACAGGAGCAAGCAAGAACAACTTGTACTTTAAGACCTGGGAGCCACACTGGTGTCATATTTTACAATGCACTGCCAACATGCTTAAAGTGATTAAAGAAGGAAATGGGCTTTAGAGCAATGTTGAAAACAATCATACTTCAAAAGCATTTCTACAAAGTAAGTGAATATGTCAGTTTACAGAAACATGTCTGGAAAGTAAGTAACACATAAAAAAACTTGCCATTTCTTAAACTATTTTTTCTGTATAGTTTCCACCACTGTTCAGACATTTATCACAGAAAGAAGCCGACTTTTCTGTGGCCTCTTCATAGGAAGATGCCGCCAGTGAAGACATCCACCTCTGAACTTTTTTTTTCTTATGGAGTTCCTTCCCACACATAAAACCATCAGTGTTGTGTGAACACCGAGAAAATTTTGGTGTGCAATTCAAAACAAAAGGCACGGAATGATCAGACAAGGCATCGCATTGCTTAATGGCAACACATGTCCCCAGTCTGCTGGTGTCACTCAAAACCCTAGTCAACAATTCAGTTGAGAGCAGTCTGACCACCCGCCATACAGGTTCAATCTGACACCTTCTGACTACTGCTTGTTCTTGAAGCATGAATTTGAAAGGAGGCACTTTGACAGAGTTATGATGTAAAAAAACATGGCATTCAACAGTTGCTGTCTTCACTCATGGCATCTTTCTATGAAGAGAGTATACAAAAGCTGCTTTCCCACTTCGAAAAATGTTTCAATAATGGTGGCAACTATACAGAAAAATAGTTTAAGAAATGTTCTTTCTTGTAAAAATAAATTTTGGTCTGAAATAGATGTTTTCATGAGGGGTTTTCTTCTTCTTCTTCTTCTTCTTCTTCTTTTCGAAAACAGTATTTACTTTCGAGACATGCCTCATATTATGCCCTTGTTTATTGTTTGTTAGCTTCATGTTCCATGTACCTCTTGTGCGATAAATTGTAACAAGGGGGGACTAGTCTCTTATTCACCCTCCCCCCCCCCCCCAAAAAAAAGAGTATAGATTTAAGTTAGTAATTCCTACTCATCACTTTTACACATTACAATCACAGAAAATCTTCTACAGAGTAAGAGTTACCAAAGAGAAACTTTTTCAGTTTGTTATCAAATTTTACTCTGATGTCTGCCAGACATCTTACATCACAGGATAAGTGCTCAAAACTTTTTGGTTGCAGCACTGTGCACCCTTTCTGTAAAGGTAACATTAATGTGGTGTAATGAATGTATTTTTCTTTTCTTTTTGCATTGAATTATGTACACCATTGTTCCTTTTGAGCTGCAGTGGATTATTTACAACAAATTCTGTGAGAGAATAAATATACTGTGAAACAATAATCGAAACGCCTACTCCTTAAACAGATGTCTACAAGATGACCATGGGTGAACATAAAATATTATTTGCACAGCACATTTTTTAAGCAACGAAGTCTGCCTTTCTTAAGGATGAGTTACACAGAACACTATTCTATATTACATTATTGAATGAAAATGCACAAAATATACCAACTTACTGAGTTCTCTCTCTCCAAGATTTTCAATCATCCTAAGTTCAAATATGGCTGAACTAAATTGTTTTAGGAGTTCCAAAATTTGCTTTTTCCTGTTTAAATTCTCATCAACATGAAATACCTAAGATTGTTGAAGTTTCCACCCATTTATTATTTCCTCACTATGTGTTACATTTATCATTGTTGCAGTACCCCTAAATATGTAGAACGGAATATTTTATGTCTTTTTAAAACTGAGGGTGCGACTATTCACAGAAAACATGTCAGTGATACTGTTAAGAACATTGTTTACTATCTTCTCTAGCTCTTTGTATGCTTGGGTTGAATAAATTACTTGTGTTACCAGCAAAAAGAAATAATTATGCTTGGTGTATATTAGATGAATGGTCATTTGCATATGCAAGGAATGATATGTGGAGGGAACGACATATAGAGTGTGTGTCCTTGAGCATATTTTTAATTAGACAACATGGTAACTATCTTGTTATGTGTGTATTTGCACAAGACTCTCTCTGCCACAGGTTTTCTGTTTCAGATGTAATGCAATACAGCACCTCAGTGATGGGAATCAGTTACATGAACAGCTGTGAAGGCAATAGTGTTGGCACATGTTTGTGTGATTATATTTTTCAGAAGTGTCATATAACAAGTGACAGAGGATAAAAGATCATTGTGCAAGGGTTTTGCAAAGCAGGAGCATGTTGTAGTAGTGGGCGGAGCATGAAACAGTATTGCCACGGATCAGGGCAACAATATTGAGTATGACCTGGTAGAAATAACATCTGCAATGAACCATGTAAGTGCTGACCTGGTTCCTGCTTTCAGGCGATATGATTGGCACCAACTGAACAGCTATTTCAAGAGTGTCAACATGGAGCTTGATCAGCTGTTCCAGGTGACAACTTTGCCAGGCATAGATTTGGTTCCTGTTTATGCTATTGATAGGTGGGACTTCTCAAGACATGGCCTGCTTCTTAGTAGGAAAGGGAGGGGTACTGGCTGAGATGATAGCTTCAACAATGAATGAAATTACACTTAATGAGAAGCTCAGACAGGCGGGCACTAGAGATGTTAAAATATCACAAGATTCTCATAAAAGTACATTAAAAAATAATGTCAGTATATCACAACAATCTCAAAAGTACAGTGAAAAATAATATTTTTTATACTGCATCAGAATAACAGGGGATTAAAAAACAAAGTAGATGAACTTCTTGTTTATTTATAAATTTAGAAACTGGTGGTGGAATAGATTTACTATGCCTGTCTGAACATCATATGGAAATGGTAGATGTATGTGGATATCAACTTTCAGCACATGTACGTAGAGACATTATAGTGAGAGGAAGAGATACCATACATAGATAATTTTTTCACAGACCAAGATAAATTTAATCAAATACAAACTTTTCCTGTTAAGAATGGTCTGTCTGATCATGGTGCACAGGTAATTACAGTGTGTGAGATAGATCCATACAGTAATGCAAAAGAGTCCTCCAAAATAGTGTAATCAATTAACGATATAACAACTGCAATTTCAGGGAAAGACTGCAACAGTTAGATTAGGATGTGGTGTACGGTGAACCTGATGCCAATTTAAAATTTAATCAAGTTCATGATACCTTTGTGAGTATATTCGAAAACAGTTTCCCTACGAAAACAGTGAAACATAATTGTAAGAAACCATCTAAAGGATCTAAGGGATAAAAATATCTTATAAACAGAAAAGGGAAATATATCTTATGGCTAGAAGGAGTTATAAAAACTACTGCACTGTATAAACAAAAGTTATTAAAAAGTCCAGAAGTATGTGCATTACGTCTGACATTAGTGCCTCTGATATTAAAATTAAATCAATTTGAAATATTGTTAAAACGGAAACAGGGCAACTGAGAGCACAGGAGGACTGTATTTCTATCGAATTCAATGAAAAGTTTGTTAACAAAGAGTCAGAAGTTGAAAATATTTTTAATAATTTTTTGAAGTTCTGCAGAGAAAATAGGATCCAGCTATTCATTAGAAAATGCAATAATGTATATGGAAGAGGCAATAGCCATGCAAATTGATACAACTGAATTTCAACCCACCTCTCCTACTGAAATTAGGAAAATAATAAATTTGCTCGAAAGTAAAAGATCGCATGGAATTGATGGCATTTCCACAACAGAGTACTTTAAGCATGTTCCTAAGAGATACATAAGATTCTCAGCCATATATGTAGTAGCTCACCGAAACAGGGCATTTTCCCAGATAGACTGAAACATGCTATTGTTAAACCATTGTGTAAAAATAGGGGATATGTCTGATGCTAACAACTACTGCACAGTCTCACTTCTGACAGCCTTGCCTGAAATTCTTGAAAAACTAATGTATTCAAGAATAGCTTCACACATCTGTATTAATGAAGTAATAACAAAACATCAATTTGGTTTTCAGAAAGGCTTTTCAACAGAAAATTGTACATATGCTTTCACTGATAAAATATTAAATGCTCTGAATAAATGAACATTAGCCATTGGGATATTGTGTGATCTCTCACAGACTTTTGACTGTAAGAATCATGAAATTCTTCTAGATGAGCTTAAGTATTGTGGTATTAGTGGGACAGAGCACGAATTGTTTAATTCACATTTAACTGGAAGAGTGCAGAAGGTTGAAATCAACAGTACAGACAGTCTGCAAAAATCAGGAGAGTCCTCTAATTGGGGAGGTATCACAAATGGTGTCCCACAGAGTTCAATCTTGGGTCCCTTATCATCCTTAATACACTGTATATTAATGACTTGTCACTCAGTATTCATGGAGATACAAAGCTAGTTCTTTCTGCTGATGATACAAATACAGTAATCACATCCACAACAAACAAGAGTTAGCCAAGGAAATTGTAAATAATGTATTTCAGAAAATTATTAAGTGGTTCTCTGCACATGGACTCTTCTAAATTTTGAGAAAATACAGTATATACAATTCTGTACTGTAAATGGTATAACACCATTGATAAATATAGACTTTTAACAGAAGTCCATTGCTAAGGCAGAATATTCAAAACTTCTCAGAGTGTGCATTGATGAGAAATTGTATTGGAAGAAACACCCTGATGCTCTGCTGAAAAGGTTAGGTTCAGCTACTTCTGCTATTAGGGTTATTACAAATTTTGGTGATAAACATATCAGTATACTAGCCTACTATATAGCTTTTCATTCACTGTTTTCTTATAGCATATTTTGAGGTAACTCATCATTAAGAGAAAAAGTATTCATTGCACAAAAGCGCATAATCACAATTATAGCTGGAGCCCACACACGATCAACTTGCAGATATTTATTTAAGAAACTAGGGATATTCACAGTACCTTTCCAATACATATACTGACTTATGAAATTTGGTATTACTAACCCAGACAAGTTCAAAGTAACAGCAAAGTGCACAGCTACAACACTAGATGAACATATGATCTTCACTATTCTGATTAAATTTGACTTTGGCACAGAAAGGGGTGAATTATGCTCCCACAAAAATCTTTGGTCATTTGCCAGCATTAAAAGTCTGACAGATAGCCAACCAGCATTTAAAAATGAATTAAAAGAATTTCTGAATGACAACTCCTTCTACTCAATAGATGAATTTTTAGTAGTACGGTAACTGCAAAATTCTTGTGGTTGATGTTAACAAATTGTAGGCTTCAGATAAGTGTGGTTTTCTCACAAGTTAATATACTGAGCAAGGCATCGCAGTGTTAAGGCACTGGACACACATTTGGGAGGAATGGGGTTCGAACTCCCAACCTGCCATTTCAACTTGATTTTCCATGTTTCCCACCAAGCAAGGGAGAATGCTGGGATGGTTTATTTGAAAAGGCCATGGCCGACATTCTGCCCCACCCTTGCCTAACTCAACCAAAGTTTCTATATGTTCTATACGCATATATAAATCAAACCAGTAACATATTTGACTTATCCTACACCACTATGTTGAATGGTTAATGGAAAAATAAGTAAATGAACAAAATAAAGTTTGAAAAGTCTAAACAGTACTAACAACTACAAACTGATGTAAACTGGCTGCATCAACCAAACATGCAGTACCAGTTCTTGACTGACCTGTGATGTAACTATGTTGTGATGTCATGTTGGCACAGAGTATTTGAAATGGATCATGCTTGGAGAGGGCAGGTTCGAGTATGTAATGTCACTCTAGTGTGAAATGTTAATGTTTCTAACTTGTTTTTGTGTGATGTTACTGAGTAATTGGACTGTTTGATTGCCCTTTGGTAGGAATCATGTTGGCAGTGTGCGTAGTACACAGTTCACGAGCATGTCACTGTGTGCCACAGTGGGTGATGACATGTTCACAACTATTTAACTCTTACAGCTGTTTAATTGCAAATTATGTAAACTGCCACATTTGTGTTGATGTTCTGAGATTGAACAAAGATGCAGTGTCTCGAATCTGGGATGAGGGTGTGGAATTCTCAGTGAGGCAACACTGGGGCATTCCATTTGGAGCTGTGCCTGTGCACAGTTTACAATAAAATCTTCTTCCATTTCACACACCAATCCTCTCGATGATACTGAAACAGCAAACATTCTGAGGTGTATCTGACACTCTTCAGTGCTGAGGATGGCAAGTTTTAGCATTTTTTCCTGAGTTCTGGACTTACTGCCTCTGACATAATACCTGAAGTGAGAGAACCATTTTGTGACTACAGTTACACAGAAGGAAAATTAAGAGTTTAACGATCGACTACCAGGCAGGTAGGCATAGAAGTATATCAAATTAGGGAAGAAAATCAAATGGTTCCTTTTCAAAGTAACTACTTCAGAATCTGTCTAACATAGTTTAGGGAAACAGGAAAAACCTTATCTGGATGGCGGGCTGGGGATTTAAACCACAATCTTCCCATATGCGAGTCCACTGTCTTACTTAAAGTTTTACTTTATTCAGCAAGAAGTTGGAGCAATGCACTTCCACTACAGCATTCAATACAGTGGAGCAGGCCTAATTCAAAACTTGGCGAAGGACACCAGATTCATTATGTCCGTCAGTATTGGAAGCAAATGACAATGTGAATTACTATTGTGGTTGTTGGTTCACTATTACAGAGGAGGAATAAAGTACCTTAAGATGTTTGAATGTCTTCTCTGCACTGAAAGGTATTTTCGGTTGTTTTTTTTTATTCTGATTTGATCCATGTGTAGAACTTCGGAACACAATCTGTTTATAAGCATGTTCGGATTTGAAAGGTTATGGATACCACATTTATGACTAATTTATGATTGTTATTGGTGTCAAAATATTTTCCCAGTTGGTTGAGTATGAAAACTTTATATGGTGTTGGACTGGTATTAATAGTTACTGTGAGCTTGTGGACTGTCGGCATATAACAGTACAGAAAGTAATATTTACAGTCAGCAATAAGTAAATATTGTTGTTGTGGTCAAAAAAGTATTACGTGGCATTTGCTAACAGAAGCCATTTACATACCTAAACCACGGTGAAGGCGTAAAAACGTTCTGCTTCCTGACACGTATTTGGAATTATTCAAAAGTCCAGATGATTTTTCATAGAGTATCATAGTTTTTAAAGAAACAAAGTTACTGCTCTCTTTTTCTGCTCTAAATTGCTGTAATATTTCAATTTTATTTTCTACATCACTTGAAACAAAACTGAACACAGAACCCAAAAGATGGAAGAATCTGAAAAAAATAAACATTACTTAAACTTACAGTTAAAGCCATATCAAAAATTTGAGTGTTAGTATAGTAGAGGAAGATAAATCATTACACTACTACACAAAGTTATGTTCTCTGCATAAGGCACGTCGTAATTGGACTGCTGATGTTCAGCAGATAGAGTCGGCTTTATTAAATGTACTTGCTTGCAGCACTAAAACTTTAGTCTAATGGACGTAATGTAAAACGTCAATGGAAACTAATCTTTTCTTCTCAGGTTAAAACCAAAAGGATGTTTAGGCTTACATGTTCAGGATATTTAATATAGCAACTTGTGAACATGTTGCACATTTTCATGAGACTTCTTACACACGTGACTAGCAACTCAAACTTTAAACGGACAACCCATACACATACAAATTTACGAAAAAACAACTCACTTCAGGAGCTCCTTGTAAGCAACTATATAACTGTCCATTTGAACGTCGTCATCTTCAATAAGTGAATTTTTCAAGGCATCGCGGACAATCACTAAATTGAATTTAGAATCGGAATCGCTCTTTCCTGCAGCTGCCATCGTCAATTCAAACACGAAACCGTAGGCACCGATACAATCAGCACGATAACAGAAATTTTATCTCAATACTTCACATCTCAAGGCTACTGAATTTAAGATAAAAAGTAACCTAGCCATGCCGTAGTTTACAAACACAAGCTACTGACAAGTGACAGCTGACAGCTACTAACTCCGACAACGCAAAGATAATTAACACCTGCAGACATCCTGCAGAACACTACCACATGTTAGATAGTGACACCACAGTCTAAAGCCCGGTCCACACGCAACGATCTGTCTGCGCAGACATCGGCGCAGATGTCTGTACATGCAAAAGATCCCTGCAAATGTGGTGTGTTCACACGACACAAACCGCAATCTACTACTCGCCCGCTATCTGTCGGTGTAGAAAAGAAATATCAGTGGCAAGCGACTACGCTCCCCGTAAACGTCAAAAATATAATTCAGTTATTCTGATATATAGAAATGGAGGAAGTTCTGTTGTGCTCTGTGTTCACAATTTGTGTTGCAAAAAACATTCACACCAACCGCAGGAAACAGAAAAAGCGGTCAAAATGGTGTAGACAGTGGCTGCTAAAGCTAAAGCAGTTTTCTCACATAAATTTACTGCGAGATTTGCAGGGCGAACCTTAAGAAAACCAAGCAGATCAAAATACCATAACGTTGGCTGGTATACTTGATCTACTCCTACACAAGATCTTCTAGATTTCTGAACTTCGGATAACTCTTTTCAGTAAACAGTTCGCAACGAATTTGTTTTATTGCTGTTTCTCTGTTTGCCGAGGCGTCAACAGCCCGCAATTTTTCAATTAGAGCATTGTATGGTGCTGTCTTTCTGTCTCGGTCACTATATTCTTTACTTTTAATCTTCCATAAACATGGGTAGTTTCTATATATTTCAATGAATTCACTAACAAACTCTCGAGAACACTGACGAGTATCGGCCATTTTAATGCCCTGTGCGCACAAATACAAACACTAGACTGAGGAAACAGCTGTTTCGCGCCAGATTTGCGGCGATCTCCTGTCCACACGCTCCAATTTGTCTGCGCAGATGTGGTTTGAACCTACAGATTTGAGAGGTTTCGCTCAAAACTCCAACTTCCAGGTTTGCACACACCTCAGGTTGGTGCAAATCTTCTGTCCACACGCAACGATCTGTCTGCGCAGATGTGATGTGCGCAGACACATCGTTGCGTGTGGACGGGCCTTAACATAGACTGTGATGACACTACTGTCTAGCCTCTTACGCGCAACTAAAGCTCCAGCAAACCAAGGAAGCGAGGTAGTACAGTCGGTAGCACACTCGACTCGGAATCGGAAGGACGACGGTTCAAACCTGCGTCCGGCCACACTCACTTAAGTTTTATGTGATTTCCCAAAATCGCTTTAAGCAAATGCCAGGATGGTTCCTTTGAAAGACCACAGCCGACTTCCATCCCTATTCCGATGAAACCAGTGAACCTCCCTCAAACCAACCAACAAAGCGAACAAGCTAGGTGGGAAACGATTTTCAGTGAAGGCTATATGAAGTTTATAGCAGTCTACTATACTGTATAAACACTGAAATAATATACAAATACAATGAAATTAAATGCGTTTACAAAATCGTCTTTCAAATATTCGTCCTTTGCCGGTGATAGTAGGTAATTCCAAAATCGTGCTAAACAAAGTCATTTTTTTTGCATATCACCCACACTCGAGATACTAAAGATTTTTTTACTGTTTTTCATTATGACTGTCGTAGAAAATGCAACTTTTAAGAATAAAAACAAAACACACAGCACTGTGCTACAGAGAACAAACCAAAAATCCAAGTTCCTCAAAATAAATAACTTTTCCCTCTTGCATCACATATCTCAGCACCTTTCCATTAATTTTTGCACACATATATTTTTCTCCATATCTTGGCAGTGTACCATGTGCCACATTGTATACTCACTGGTTCTTCTATCTGTGGAAGTCAAGCATTGTGAAATGAGTCAGCTAAATATTACATAAAAACAAGACAACGTAATTTACCTACTTCAGTCCTTTTGTCATCAAAACAGATTGATGGCACGTCTTAATCTGATATGACTGAAAAAAGAAAGTACAAAAACCTTATGTTATACCGTCAAGTACAAGAAGCGCAATTAACTGAAAACCATAATCACTGGTTCTGTTGACGCAAATACTGTCACTGCCATGCTTTATCAGCGCTTCACCTTGTGCACTACTCATAATAATGAGAATCAAGTATTCCTTTCTCAAGAGTTAATGCCTTTTGCTGTTTGCATCTTGTGGGCTGCAAAATAACACACAGATGTTTTGTCAATACATGCATCTACATTGGTGTCATCATCTTTATGTCTCATGCCATTTGGAAGAAAATTATTGCATTGGCCAATATTAGATTTTTTTTTTTTTGTTATCAGATGGATTCTCTGTAACTTGGAAGCAGATGAAGTGTCCCATATTCCATGGAATGCAATTCGGTTTGTGTCGTCATGAGCTAGCATATTTCTTTCTGCTTCTGTCAAGCCAAAGCAAACTGAGTACCTTACTCACTTGAATGTACAACTACTATCTCCAGTGTTGATTACTTCAATGCTGGCAGGACAGACACCTTCAGTTTTGTTACTTCTTTGTGTATTCGTGTGACATATACCTCATATACCCCATATATTCAGATAACAGTATATAATGTTCTGAAGATTGCATAAAAATGCCGTGTAACGTCTGAAATATTATATGCTCTGTACCTTTTCACACAAAGAGACAATGTGGGCCTTTCAGTCTCAACTATGAAAAAATCCAAATTCATTCTCTTCTGACATAATATATACCTACACCATGTGCCAACGTCAAGAGATCAAACGAGCGTTGCTTAGAAACGACTGAAAGATGACATAGTGAACACTGTATTTTCTTACTATTCTCTGATGCATCCACATTTCGTTCATGGCACATTAAATTACGATACTGGTTACACTGTTCGCCAGATAAATCAAATAAATATTTATAAAGCATATATGTCATTAATTGTGAAGCCATACTGCTTACAAATCATTGATCTGTCTGTATTATATGTTTTCTCAAATTCTTGTTGTAATCATAGCTTTTCCACTCTCAGAATTTGTACATTTTTACCATAATTCATCATGTTCGTTGGTATGTTTCTGGTAACACCACTATTAGGTATTTGTTGCGTAGAATATTTACTTATCGTTTTCAATTTGAAATAATTCCAAAGAACAGTATTTGATGATGGTCATTTGTGACAATCGGCTTTGAAGCACTGGTGGCTTCATCATCAGGCACGTGTCTTAACAATCAAATGGTGTGCAAATGCAAACTGTATACTTGTCCAAATTAGCGGACAATATTAGCCAGAAGTCAGGTTGTAAATACGAAATCGATCGCAGTAAATGAATATCACCAAATACAACTGTTTGGAATTCATTTTAAATAAGGGAGAATAAATAGTTATTCTGTACAATAACAGTATATCAGCTGGCATCCCCATCTCTTCAGCAAAATGAAAGATGAAATACTGCTATGCATATCATTGAGGCTCACAGTTATCAAAACATGCAACATGTCCATCATGGGCTGATGGACTTGAAAGTTTGCAGCTATCTGATGGTCACTAAAAGAACAATATCGTTAGAACTGTCAGGGCTATGCTATATATGTGGATGAATAAGTATAATCAGCTCATAAAGAATAAAATACAAGATATGGGCAAAACCTACCTTGCAGTGACTGGATCAGAGCCCCTCATTCACTGAAATAAACTAGTTGTTTTTCATCACTAACCATACACTTATTAAAATAAATGGCACAAAGAAAACTTGCTATTTTAATTCAAGGCCACTGCACCTGTATTTTGACTTTATTTTCATATGCTTTGTAAGAACATAGAGAGAGAATGAATAAAGTTCCGTTGCAGCACTCGTAGTTCTAAGATTTCGAAAATGTTTTAGATTTCGTCTTCAGTAAAAAAATATTACAACAAAATTCTGCATATTTCTATCAAATTGGGAAATCATAAAAATAGAACTCATTCTTGTAACTTTTAAAAATTTCATTGAAAACAAATTATAATGAATCAGGAGAGCTTCTGTAAAGTTTGGAAGGTAGGAGACGAGGTACTGGCAGAAGTAAAGCTGTGAGGTCACTGCCTGTGTTGTGCTTCGGTAACTCAGTTGGTAGAGCACTTGCACGTGAAAGGTAAAGGTCCCAAGTTCTAGTCTTGGTCTGGCACACAGTTTTAATCTGCTTAATTTGCCAGGAAGTTCCAGACCAGCGCACATTCCGCTGCAGAGTGAAAATCTCATTCTGGAAACAAAATCTAATGTAAAAATTATGATATAATTTAAATTAATTTTCTACTTTCTGAAATTGTTTATAGTTGTTGTTTACAAACATAGTAAAAGTTCATGTCTAGTTCAAAAACTGCTGCAGCTTCTGGACTATGGCTTCCTTGGAGCTGAGCGATGGTCTCATCAAACTACTTCTAAATTTAAGAATTCCCACCCATTACAGAAGTAATTGGTTGTGATTTGTGTTTTTTATTTTCTTGTATATCAGCAAGTTTGCTTAAAGGCAGATCGATTCTTTCGGAAAACATAACTGCTCTTTTGACCTCAACAACAGTTTCCTGTATCGACTTCTGTATTGCATGTTGTACTGCGAGATTTAAGGAATGTGCAAAGCATGGAAAATGTGGAAGGTTCAAAAGAATGACAGCTGATTTCATATTCGAAACATTGTCATATATTATGGCAGTGATTTTTAAATTGATATTATGGTTGGTGTTGAAATATTTTCTTCGGTGTGTTTTTCTTCATACTGGAAGTAGTCTAGAAGTTTTACTTACACTGAGACTTCTCAGCTATAACATGTGCCATGAGTGCAAAGAAACTAATATTACTTGTTGTAGTCCACCCATCGTTACCATTGTAGACTTAATTCATTTTTAATTCTCGAGTATGCGCGCCTATGTATAAAGTGCGTCATCCACATATAACATTGTCTTCTACCATTTCCTTATTTGTTTTACAGTTAATATTCCTTAATAATTGCTTCAGTTAACACAGTGTTAAGTTGTCCTACTGTACATCCGAGTGATCACCAGCGATGTTCAATAAATAACGAGCTAGGTGATAAAAAATTTACGATCCATGAAAGAAAATGACCCACATTCCAAGCTATCGGCACAACCCACAATGAGGCAGTTGTCTACAAGATAGTTAGCAATGGAGTAAGTGTTTGACTGGGATCTGATGCAAATCCGCTCTTTAATTCTTCGAGTGGGTCGTTACTGTGGGATAAAACGTGTACTTGGTAACAGATTGATATAATGAAAGTTAATTTTATTATTGTTTAATAGTACAGTGATTTAGCTCAATTAATGTAAGTTTATTTTGTCATTGTTTAATTAAATTAAGATTAAACTCTGATTTTGCTCATACATGCTAAACTCTGTAACATAAAGACAGCTATTCTTTACATGTGTACAAAGCACGTGATGTGCTGCTGATGTTATAAAAATGGTGCACCCACTGAAGGCTTCATTTTATCAAATAAGTAAGTGTTAGAAAGTTTGATACTATTTTCGAATTACAAAGAAATACTATCTAGCAGGCACCACCCTCGTTGGCGGAGTTATGGAACTCACAATCAGATATCCTCGGTGATTTAGCGCAATAGGACCATTGACATACCCTACCTTCTTTGTCTGGAGCAAAGAGTGGAAATGACAGGGTGCCACACATTATCCAACTGGTAGATGCTATCATGGTTTATCAGATTTTACACCATGCAAGCCTCCACAGGTTTCGAAATCCATGTTCTCAAATTTGTAAATTATAATTCAGGTGAAATATATTTACAAATTTTTATATCAGTGTTGTGTATGTAATGCAATAATTTTATATACAGTGATTGACTTTATAACACTGAAAGATTTGCTTGTGGGTTGTTGCAAACGAAAATCGGTTTGTGGTGAGGCTGTAACAAAAGATAATAAATCATCACCTACTCTGGAAAAAAATAACAACGCTCAGTTGGATAGAGCTTGAGACTCATCTTGATTTAGTTCTTTTTGCGAATGACACTGGTACTGTAATCAATTCAGACACACATACAGCAACAGAAGAAACGCCAAATAATGTTCTTAAAAGTACACTTCTCTGCAAAACTCAAGGACGAGATGATATAGTAACATGAAATATTAACTGCTGTGTGGAAATGATTAAAAGTGTGGGAGCATGTTCAAGATGTCTCCCAGTCATGCACAGAGTGTTGGACGTCAAATGGCGTGAGATCAGCGTGATTACAGCGCCAAATGGTGCTGACATCACTACACGATGCAGTTGAAGGAATGGGAAAAGACAGAGTGAGTCAATCAATAAGCAGTTACATTGCACTCTGGTGGTTATTCTTCAGTACAAAATGGCCCAGAAACAACATACAGATGACTACACACCATGTGTGTGGGAGCATTTCAAACCACAGACACTGCTGATCGAAGGAGAGGAGGTTGTCGACCAAAGTCAACCACAGCAGCAGATTACCCCTACATTGCACAACAGGCAAGAATGGATCCACCTGAGATAGCAGATGGAATTGCAAACCACATATAACTGGACTGCTATGGACGTAATCTAACACCTCAGAGTGAAATGGGGCTGTTCCCTTTGCTCATCAACTAGTGCGTTGTGTTCTGTTGACACCCGCAGATCAATGGCGCCATTTGCCAATAGCATAGGGACTGGACCAACGATGAGTGAGGTCGCGTGCTCTTCTTAGATGACAGCAGATTCAGGCTGGGTACTCTGGCTGTACTCTCATATGGCGAGAGGTGGAACACATAAAACACTCGGGAACATTATAGGAAATGATCATTTTCGTGATCCAGGTGCTATAGTGCTGGGAGACATAATGTTGACTTGCTTACTGACATCCAAATCTTTCAACATAATACACCCACCATTCAACATTTTTGTGACGCTCTACCCATTCCCTATGTGCGTCTTCTCAGGAATATATTCGATCCTGACTTCATTTCTATGGAAGACAATACCTCATCGAACAATGCAAATGGAGGATATCTTGGAACGACACGTTATTTGACGAATGGACATGTCTGCCTGTCCCCCTGACTTAAATCACATCGAGCACGTATGGGATGCGTTGCGGAGACGCATTGCAGCACATATATATGCAAAAATGACCATCCAACAGTTGTCAACTGTGCTGGTGGTGGAATGGAACGCCCTACCACAAGAACTCTTTACCAAACTCGTAGGCAGATGGGAGCACAGCAGCCAGTGCTATTCACGGTGATCACACGCCGCGTTAATGTGTTCTGCCTTTTTCAACGCACAGGGAGCAGGGGACCATTATAAATTGCCGTGAATTCAGTGTAATCATTGTCTTTGAATTACAGTAGCATTTCTCTTCAACTAATTTTGTATTTCTTTCAGTTACCTTCTGTGTTATACTGCAGTGGTTCTTTCTGTGTATGGTCCAAGTTTCATCGAGTTACGTTACTTGGCAGTGCGATATCACGCGAAAGTTACTTTCGTTCTTACACTTTTGCACGCCAGTGTATTATCGAGTGGTTTTTGTGAGTGGTGCCACTCTCAGTTTCAAGAAGACAGAACATATTCAGTTCTGCATAGTTCTGCACATCTAGAGGTACTTCACCAATGATAAGTGTAACACGTAGGTGTAAGATGACGCTGAGTATTAAGTTGCGAGTTTAGTAAGTCCGTAAATGCAGTTAACCTTTACGCGCTCGCGCGGGTGTTGAAGTGACCGCCCTTTTGCAATTTCGCGCCATACTTACTCCACAAAGGTAACGAGGCGGCGGTAGGGACATGTATTCTCTAGTTGCACCTTTTTCCGACAGATGCTGCTCAAAGTTCGTCCAAGTCGCACTTCTCTGCCTCTCAGGACAAGTTCAAATAGGTCCGAACACGTTCGGCGGTCAGTTAACCGCCTAGCAAGCGCTTACGGCACTTACAAACACAGTCAGTTTACCGCCTTGCAAGCGCTTACGGCACTTACAGAAACGGTCAGTTACCGCCTTGCGAGCGCTTACGAGACTTTGTTCTACTCGTCTACTTCGGAATCTAAGTCTTTCTTTTTGTAATTCCTCAATTTTATGGACTCTTCCAATTCTCTAGTGAATGTGCATTACTTTCTATAAATTTTGCCATTCACAAATTGTGTTTTTCTTTCTATTGTAGCACTTCGTCATTCTAAGAAATTTCTGTTGGCAAAAGTAACAATTATTTTAATTTTTTTAAAGGGAACGACGAAACCTTATGTCTGATGACATACATAGAATCTTGGCTGAATTGGAGGGAGAGGAAGCAGAGGGGAAAGGCCATGAGGAATCCCTAGAAGATGACGTTTCCGATGACCCAGATTATGAACAAGAAGGGATTGAAGATGATATACATCAAAGTGAGTCGGAAATTGATTTGGAAAACGGGGGAGAAAATGACATAGATCAACAGGAGCTACCAACAAATGACATCAGATTTTATATAGGTAAGGACATGGAAACTATTTGGGCTAGTAGTGCCAATATTACCAGCACAAAATCAAAGTCAAAAAATATAATCAGAACTCTACCAGGTCCTAGAGGACAAGCCTGACAATGTGAAACTCGACTGGAAAGTTTTCAGTGTATAATAACCCCCGAAATGGTAGAAGGGATCGTAAGCTACACGAATATTTATACTGAAACGAAAAAATTGGCACGTCAAGCACTGGCAGAAGGAAGCAGTAACTCTGAACTACCTGAAAGGGATTATAAGTCGACAACAACAGCTGAAATGCTAGCATTGTTTGGTGCTCGGTTTTTGATTGCGGTCAAAAGAGGAAACCGTGCAAATTTCTCTGAATATTCCAATTGCAATGGAACAGGTCTGACAATTTTGCGAGCCAATTTCAGCCTAAATAGATTTAGATTTTTGCTACGAGCTATAAGATTTGATGACCTAAACACGAGATTGGAACGTCAAGCAACGGACAAACTTGCTCCTATAGGAGAAATTTTGTCATCTTTCATTGCTAACAGCCAAAAATCATTCAGTTTACAGGAATTTGTCAGTGTTGATGAGACGTTGGTTGCGTTTAGAGGACGATGTTCCTTCATCCAGTACATGTCTCAAAAACCAGCCAAATACAGGTTAAAATGTATGCGTTGTGTGATGCATGCACTTTTTATACATATAATTTAGAAGTGTACCGCGGAAAACGAGTGCCAAGCCCTAACGTACTCTCCAACAAACCATACGACTTGGTCACTAGATTGGTTGAATGCACAGAAGTAACAAATAGAAATGTAACAACTGATAATTATTTTTCAAATTACCCATGGCTGAATACCTCCTTAGCAAAGGCCTCCCTTTTTTCTTAAGTACAATGAGAAAAATTAAAAAGAAATTCCCCCAGAAGTTGTGGGTGGTAAATGGAAATGCAGTGGCAGGAGACTACATGTTCGGTTGTCAGGATGACAAAACTTTGATTTCTATGATTACAAAAAAAAAAAAGGAAAGCTGTAGTAGTGCTCTCCACAATGCATGATACCGACATCATTGATGAAGATACCAAAAAAACCTGTTCAAATCACAGACTATAATTCAACCAAAGGTGGAGTTGATACTGTAGACCTCATGTGCTCCAGAATTTCAACATCAAGAAGAACACGAAGGTGGCCTGCATATATATATTTCCGATTACTTGATTTGGCAGGAATAAATTCGTTACGCATTTTTCTATTCAACACAGGTAATATGAAAGAAAAAAAACGAGAAGACAATTCTTACATGCGTTATCTTTGGAACTGATGAGCGAAAACCTGAAAGAAAGAGCTAAATTGAAGCATTTACCAATAGATTTATTGGTATTTTTGGAAAATAACAGAGAGAGTGACGTAGTTTATTCAGCTGTATCAACCCCTACAAGGAGAGGAATATGTTATTTGTGTGACTCAAAAAAGAATATAAAAACAAACCGAGAGTGCAGTGAATGTGGAAGAACCGTCTGTCTACGACATTCAACCCCGACAGTTACGTGCAATAATTGTTGTCAACCTCAAAACGAAAATGAAATGGATACAGACTGATCAGCAGTTTTCATCTGACAGAAATGTTTGTGACGTTTTCAATTAAAATTTCTTCTTTCAAAGCAAAATTAGATTTTCTTGTGACGAGTTAAGACAGTGAATAATTCTAGTCTTAAGTATTACATTATATAGTCCAAAAACATTGCAATTAAAACAATGTTCTGATATTTCATTTGGGTATTTGGCTTCCTTTTTGTATTCCATCACATATTTTATTGTTAAATAAATAATTTTGATTACAAATGTGTTTGCAATATTGTGTGAGATATCCTATGTCGATATTTTATGGAAATATGACCTATAAAAACGGAAAACCTCAAGAGATTGATGAAAACTCTCGGGCAGTTGGCTGACCACCCGCTCGAGCGTTCGGGTGACTTTCTAGGGCGGGCGCATGAAGGTTAATAATATCAGAGATGAGTGTCTCAAATGTAAAATATTATATTTATACAGCGAAACAAACTTTGTTTCGTGTAATACGATAGCAAAATTGGCTTAAATAACAAATGCAAAAACTGAAAACATACTGCCTGGGGCAAATTAAAGTGGCCTGGAGCTCAGAGTTCCAAGGTACAAAGAAACACAGCAGAGGAAAGGAAATACATTACTAACGTCACTAATGCAGATGTTGAAAGCAACCACCAGTCATCTCTTGGCAGTTTCGGGCCCTTGTCAGCAAGTTGCTGAAGACAGATTGAAGCTGCACTGCTGCAATTGCTGCAACCTCATCCGAAATGTTTTGTTGCAGTTCTTTAAGACTATGTAGGTTATTGCGGTACAGCTTAGACATGAGGGCTCCCCACACAAAGCAATTGCGCACTGACAGATCAGCAAACCAGGGTGACCAGCTAGGGCCACGACCAGACTGACCTCTGCTGACAACTCTGTCGGACGTGAAGATTGTGTAAATGTGCTTCAAGGTTCAGCCGGCTGTATGGGCCGTTGCTCCATCCTGTTGGAAGCAACTGTACGTCTTTTCCTCCTCCGTTAATGCTGCCATTCACGTCCAATCGTATCATCTCGTCTGAGCCAATTTTATTTGCCCCACCCTGTATAAGTGACTTCTCAAGTAAAGTGGCCACGTCGTCTCATGACTACTCGCGAAAAATAAGTACAAATACCTATCTGCCCATGCGAAAAGCGTTCGAAGAAAGGTGTCATGTGCATAAAATGCAAGACAGCACACCATTACATTAACGATAATGTCAAGAGGAAAATCTTCGTGTGTAATAAATTGGTTGGTTGGTTGTTTTGAAGGAAGGGACCAGGCAGCGAGGTCATCAGTTCCATATGATTATGAAAGGATGGGGAAGGAAATCAGCCATTCCCTTTCAAAGGAACCATCGCAACAATTTCCTGGAGCGAATTAAGGAATTCACGGAAAACCTGAATTAGGATTGTAGGACGCGGTTTTGAACCATCGTCCTCCCGAATGCGAGTCCAGTGTGCTAATCACTGCGCCATCCCGCTTGGTGTGTAATAAACGTCATGACTATGAACTAGACTTAAAATTTAGGAATGGGCACTGTGCAAATGAGGTGTATAACTAAATGAGATTACTGGGCTGAAACGTAAATATGAGACACTGCTACAGCAAAAGACAGTGTGGAATTAGGTGCTGGTCGCTACTTTTCAAAAACTGATTTGCGCGATGCTTATCTTCAAATACCACTCTATGAAGAATCTCAAAAATTGTGTGTTGTGAACACTCATTTGGGCTTGTTTAAATATTTACGTTTGCCTTTTCGGAAGTGTTTCCACACCCAACACTCTCCAACAGTATTTGGAACAGCTGGCTGCTCAAGTCTTTGTAGTGTATGTACAAATGATGTAAAAGGGATGATTTTGTTTGGCACAGGATACGAATTGCATGTTTACTACATCGACATGGCTTTTTTTTTTTTTTGTCATCAGTCTACTGACTGGTTTGATGCGGCCCGCCACGAATTCCTTTCCTGTGCTAACCTCATCATCTCAGAGTAGCACTTGCAACCTACGTCCTCAATTATTTGCTTGACGTATTCCAATCTCTGTCTTCCTCTACAGTTTTTGCCCTCTATAGCTCCCTCTAGTACCATGTACCTCATGTCTTAGCAGATGTCCTATCATCCTCTCCCTTCTCCTTATCAGTGTTTTCCACATATTCCTTTCATCTCCAATTCTGCGTAGAACCTCCTCATTCCTTACCTTATCAGTCCACCTAATTTTCAACATTCGTCTATAGCACCACATCTCAGATGCTTCGATTCTCTTCTGTTCTGGTTTTCCCACAGTCCATGCTTCACTACCATACAATGCTGTACTCCAGACGTACATCCTCAGAAATTTCTTCCTCAAATTAAGGCCGGTATTTGATATTAGTAGACTTCTCTTGGCCAGAAATGCATTTTTTGCCATAGCAAGTCTGCTTTTGATGTCCTCCTTGCTCCATCCGCCATTGGTTATTTTACTGCCTAGGTAGCAGAATTCCTTAACTTCATTGACTTTGTGACCATCAATCCTGATGTTAAGTTTCTCGCTGTTCTCATTTCTACTACTTCTCATTACCTTCGTCTTTCTCCGATTTACTCTCAGTCCATACTGTGTACTCATTAGACTGTTCATTCCATTCAGCAGATCATTTAATTCTTCTTCACTTTCACTCAGGATAGCAATGTCATCAGCTAATCGTATCATTGATATCCTTTCACCTTGTATTTTAATTCCACTCCTGAACCTTTCTTTTATTTCCATCATTGCTTCCTCATCGACATGGTATGCGATAATATACTGCTGGGTTGGAGATCTGTTTCGCACACTAATATTCAGGCTCCTGTCCTTGGTGGGAGAGCAGTGTAAATGAGTAGGAGTCTTTCCGTATTTGACGCTATGTAGGGTACACGGTGATGCAGAGATGGGTCACAGGTCAGTTTCACGTTCTAATAGTCAAGCTCCTGTCCTCGGTGGGAGAACAGCATAAATGAGTAAGAATCTTTCCGTATTTGACGATATGTATGGTAGTTTATAAGACTTAATTGCCAGTGCAATATGGCGATCTATGTAAAATAACCACTGGAAGTCTCATCTGCAGAAGGAAAAAAGGCGGAATGTGCTTCGATACCGGCGGCATCAGTAATTCGGCGGGTAAATTCGATAAGAGCCAATCATAATGCTCGATTCATTCACATCCTTTGTGCTAGGATAAATGGTCTCTACATAGCGGAGGGAACGTTTGTGTGTGTTGAAAGCAGGAAGGGTAACACGTAATGGACTGGGTACCACGTTTGGTCCGCGAGGAAGACGTTATTCTACGTTATTTTCGTGAACAGGTTCTGTTAGTGGAAGAATTTTCTTGCATACAAGCTGAGACATCAAGAAAGCGAGCGTTAACTATTTTTGGGACACTATACAATTTCCGCGAGGTCGACTCGGTTCTTATTTTTTACATAGTCACGTGATATCAGTATAAGATTGAGAACCTTGTTAGATGGGCTTGCGAATGTTTGTAGTTGCACGCGTGCACTTCGCGGTGTTGCGTCAGTCACTCTGGGCAGTTAAGCAGGGTTAGACGCGTGTCTCATGTCGCACTAGGAACTATGTGTCCTGTGCTACTCTGGGAAGCATTGGAACATCTCTCTCGATGCTGGACCATACCACAGCTATGCGTCATCGCGTATGGGACTAGCGTGAGTTCTGTGACGTCAGAATAACACTTGAAGAATTCTAACTGAAAATAGACCCAAGTTTCACCTGCAGCTATGTGAGAGCGATGGCTCGCGTGGGCTTTTGTCTGGCTGTGGTTGGCGGCGACGGCGGCGGTTGCGGCGGGGCGTCGGCGGGGTGGCGTCGGCGTCGAGTTGCGGGATGTGGTTTTTTTTATTTTTATCAGCAATCTTTTGTTTAAACTATATTCCATCCATTTCACCAACCAATAGGATGCTATGAATTAAGAAAAGCAACACCATACACGTGAAAAATACCGATTTAGTTAATTTGCATAGATTTTTTTTATCAATGTGGCGTTAGCGGTACAGTAGTTAATGGGAGGGAGTACGTGATTGGGTGACATGGAACAGAACAGCAGGTTAAGTGCTTAACACTAGGTTAATTTGCATAATTTTTATGTAAAACGCAGTACAAAAGTTTAAGGGGGTGTGTGGCAAAGAAGAATGCGTCAGAAATGGGGTTCAAAAGCATGTGAAATTCGAGAAGTGTACCAGAAAATGGTGGGAGGACATAACTAATTAGTTAATTTGGTATCAATGGCGGTAGAATATTTTAAGGAAAAGGGGGTGACGTGGAAAACCACTTAACAGAACAATAGGTTAAGTGCAAACAAAGACCCAAACATTAGGTTAAGACACCCAGAGTACAGTTCCAAACATTAGGTTATGCATAACGTTTGATCCATGTAATTACTTCATACAAGACCTACATGCTTCCAGACAGCAGGGAATAATGGGCAAGAGAAAGCCAAACCCCACAAACAGATTTTCTTTTTTATAAATAAACAATATACCCTTGAATTTCCTGTTATGAGATCCTTCCTCTCCACCAATTTCCATATATTCCAAACAATGCCTTGAATCCCCTAAATAGTTTAAATAAAAAATATTCCATACACTACAATCGAATACCCTGAAAATGATCGATCAACTGAGTCGTTTTCCCGCCAATTCCTAGATAGAGGTGGCAGTCGGATGACTTAGGTTAGTGGAGGTGCCCTTTTTTCATTGCCATTTTCTTAGGTTAGTAGAGGTTGCATTGGACTGATGGAATTTAAGCTTCTCACTAGGGGGATGTTGCAGGGGTCATGGCACTTTCCGACCAGAGAGGTTAATTAATTGATCAATTTAATTAAGCAGTCAATCAAATTGATAAGAGTGAGAAGAGGCCTATTCCAATAACTCAGACCTGAAAGTGTACCTGTAGCAGAGAGGGAGGAGGGGGTTGGGGGAGGGGGCAGGTTGTACAATAGGTTAAGTGCCTGTCAATCAAAAGGAAAGTGGGGTGAGATGTAAAAACACTTAACAGGACAATAGGTTAAGTACATGCCAATCAAATGAGAACAATAGGTAACTCAGACCTGAAAGTGTATCTCTAGCAGCAAGGGGGGAGGAGAGTGTGAGGGGGTGGGGAGAACAATAGGTTAAGTGCAGCGTCATGGAAAACCTCTTAGCAGAACAATAGGTTAAGGACCTGTCAATCAAAGTAGAACAATAGGTTTGCCCCTCAGTGCATACCTGCCCCTGATATAGGCAACCTGCACTAACAAACTGTGCTGAAGCGAAGGTAGTCCTATTACTGACATTTATAGCAAGTTTTCTTTTGCTGTGCCAATGAACTCGACAATGTCACATTGCACAGTTCAAGCGTTATCCTCTGATTTTAACCTCGAAGGTTTGTCTGAAGTCATAGTGTCGGGCAACAGCCCTCAGTTCACGTTAAATAAATCTGAATCATTCTGTGAAGGCAATGGCATACAGGATCTAACTAGCATACTGTTCCATCCACAGTCAAAGGCACAGCGGAACGTTTTTGTCAGAACCTTCAAGCAGAAAATTGCCAAACTTTGCACTGCACACACCGGGGATCAAGCGTTGCCATCAGACACTGATCCATCTACTCCACCGACCTCAGCATCCGTCGCCGACTTAGGCCGAAAATATAGCTTCGCACAGCTTAATATTGTGCTTTACAGGGTTTTTAGCCGCAACAAACGGTGGGTGTGAGATGAGATCCTTCATCGACTTGGCACATGCATGCATCTCATTTCAGGCACCAATGGATTGTAGCTCCGACATCACAACTAAATTCGCCACTGTCAAGTGCATGGTGATCCTACTGTGTCTCCCCCCCCCCCACACCTCCCCCCACCACCTCCCCCCCCCCAGATTCATCGATGCCGAAAACTGCACAGCCACAGCAGCGGCCAGCGGGTGTCATCAAGACACTGTGAATGACCCCTTGGAGATGGATCCTTAACCTCCTTCGCCTCCTATTGTCCTACCAATGGAATTAGACCTGCCCATGCTGCATCAGCTGACGCCTTCTACATCTGGTTATGGGAGGACGCATACCCTTCTGGTCTTTTTCCTGGGGAGATTTCCGCCAGTGCGAAGGCACGATGGTGGGGTACAAGTGGAAACCTTTCGTCCCCTGCAGCCACAGCATCCGGTCCAGCACAGTGGCCACGATCCTGCTTCCCCTTCCGTTTTCGAGCTCCTTATACGACGATGGTCCGTCGCTTTGGGGGTGGGGGGTGGGGGAATGTTTCAGAGTAAAGCAAGCCAGTTGGGAACGTTGGAGCAGAGAGGACTGTGAAGAAGATGTCAGCCAATTGCAGACGGACCAACCCCTCCTCAGGACAATAACCTGATGGCAGCGCCCTCGTCATGAAGAGGACATATGCGCCACGCCGCCTGGCTGCAGCCCCATTGAAGACTAGCAGTTCTTCTTCTTCCAGAGTGGCATCAAGAATAGACACTTGCATATCACCGACTTAGGAACTGTATTACTTCTCTTGTATTACGGGTAGTATATACTGAAGAGTTTGCTTGGGACACCACATTCTAAATTCTCGAAGTTAAATATTGTCTTTTATTTTCTGTAAATAATATTCATTAACACGATTTGTTTGAATTGTTGTCTAGCGATCCAAGAAAGCAGGTTTGCTAGGCACCCCGTACTCAGTGAGTAGGCAGGAAACAACATAGTCATCAATTTTAAAAGAATAGACTTGTTAATAACAGTTTGCAACGCAAAAGACCCTTCATGTAAATGAAAGTAATTAAAAAATAAACTTCTGGGACAACAATACTGGCTGGAAAAGTTAAACTGTAGTATGCTTATGATAAATGAACACTGGCTATCATGTGGGGAGTTAGAGTCATTTGTACTGATTGACTATGAATTGGTTACAGGATACTGCAGAGCAAATATGAAACATGGTAATGTTTCTATCTACAGAGTGTTACAAAAAGGTACAGCCAAACTTTCAGGAAACATTCCTCACACACAAATAAAGAAAAGATGTTATGTGGACATGTGTCCGGAAACGCTTAATTTCCGTGTTAGAGCTCATTTTAGTTTCGTCAGTATGTACTGTGCTTCCTCGTTTCACCGCCATGATTTCATACGGGATACTCTACCTGTGCTGCTAGAACATGTGCCTTTACAAGTACGACACAACATGTGGTTCACACACGATGGAGCTCCTGCACATTTCAGCTGAAGTGTTCATACGCTTCTCAACAACAGATTCGGTGACCGATGGATTGGTAGAGGCGGACCAATTCCATGGCCTCCACGCTCTCCTGACCTCAAACCTCTTGACTTTCATTGGTGGGGGCATTTGAAAGCTCTTGTCTACGCAACCCCGGTACCAAATGTAGACACTCTTCGTGCTCGTATTGTGGACGGCTGTGATACAATACGCCATTCTCCAGGGCTGCATCAGCGCATCAGGTATTCCATGCGACGGAGGGTGGACGCATGTATCCTCGCTAACGGAGGACGTTTTGAACATTTCCTGTAACAAAGTGTTTGAAGTCACGCTGGTACATTCTGTTGCTGTGTGTTTCCATTCCATGATTAATGTGATTTGAAGAGAAGTAATAAAATGAGCTCTAACATGAAAAGTAAGCGTTTCAGGACACATGTCCACATAACATATTTTCTTTCTTTGTGTGTGAGGAATGTTTCCTGAAAGTTTGGCAGTACCTTTTTGTACAACCCTGTATATTAATAAAACACTAAAACCAAATTACAAAATTATGGAAGTAAGTGAACTTGCTTTCAAATCTAATTTTGAAGTTGGTGCAGTACTGTTGGCAAGAATGGAAATTGTAGTCTCCCTTCTAATCGAAATGAAGATTTGTTTATAGAAAGTCTTCAGAAACTGATAGTCTTGCTCCTCAAGAACAAATATTATGGAGTTTTAATATTTGATAACATTAAGATTGGCATTAGGTTCATAAATAGAACCACAAGCAATTTGCTCAATGCATTATGATCACTAAATTTTTAGTGTATAAATGACAAGCTCACCAGGCTTGTTTGGATAATGGTATCTGTAATTTTCATATGAGCATAGGGCAGTTCAATACAATAAAACTAGATATTTCTGAGCACGAAGGGCTGTGGTTTAGAATTCCTCTGGAACATACAACAGGTACTTTTCAGGAAAGGATAATTGGGGTCATAAATTAACAGAAGCTCAGGAAACTAAAAATCTAGAGTAACATTAATAGACTTTAATAAATACGTGATATGCTTGCTAATGAGTCGACCAAAAGATTTTTAGAAGTGTTAACTCAAATCTTTGAAGGAATATATCCTAGATATTACAAGAAACATCTCAAATCCCCATTCTAAACCAGAAGGTTCAAAATACTGGTACACAACACAAATAAATACGTTAAGAATCTTGATGCTTCTTTATCATGATAGGTCACGACACAGTTAAGCAGATAGGGATAAATACAAGATCATAAAAAAGGACTACAGATATGTAATCAAGGCAGAAAAATACAAGGCCAATAACTGATACATTTTTAACTATTTAAATAAATGTGAAGCAGCATGGGAAATCATCAGAATTAAAATAAATCGTCAAAAGAAAGATTAAAGTATTCAATTTCCTCTTGATACATTATACTTTGCCAAACCTATATCAAAAACCAACATCGAGGATGATGTGAGCAAGGCACAAGCACTTCTACCCCCATTACCGAATTAAGCAACTAAATGGTTTGAGTGGAGTAATGTACCTTACCAACAATGCAAGGAAGCAATAGCTAAACTCTGTAATTTCCAAACAGAAGATCGCAATAGCTTTTCTAATTTTCTTCCTCAACACATAATAAAAGACAAAAAGTGACCATAACAAAAATAATAAACTAAATATTAACATAGGGGATATGATATTTTTATTCATTGTGGTATACTGTATTAAATTCCAAAAAGTGGTCAGTTTCTATAACAATTAATTTTCCTAAACTTACAAAACAGCCTCATTGTAACATAATTAGGTAAGGATCATTGGAAAACTGTAAAATCACTGTAATACCTACTAAACAGGGTGGTCCATTGATTGTGACCAGACCAAATATCTCATGAAATAAGCGTCAAACGAAAAAACTACAAAGAACGAAACTTGTCTAGCTTGAAGTGGGAAACCAGATGGCGCTATGGTTGGCCCGCTAGATGGCGCTGGCATAGGTCGAACGGATATCAACTACATTTTTTAAAAATAGGAACCTCAATTTTTATTACATATTCGTGTAGCACGTAAAGAAATATGAATGTTTTAGTTGGACCACTTTTTTCGGTTTGTGATGGATGGCGCTATAATAGTCACAAACGAATAAGTATGTGGTATCACTAACACTCAGTGTGGACGGTATTTGCTTCGTGATACATTACCCGTGTTAAAATGTACCGTTTACAAATTGTGGAAAAAGTCGATGTCGTGTTTATGTATGGCTATTGTGATCAAAATGCCCAACGGGCGTGTGCTATGTATGTAGCTTGGTATCCTGGACGACATCATCCATTCGCCGGATAGTTACATTATTTAAGGAAACAGGAAGTGTTCAGCCACATGTGAAACGTCAACCACAACCTGCAACAAATTATGATGCCCAAGTAGATGTTTTACCTGCAGTAGCGGCTAATCCGCACATCAGTAGCAGAACAAATTGCGCGAGAATCGGGAATCTCAAAAACGTCGGTGTTGAGAATGCTACATCACCATCGATTGCACCCGTACCTTATTTCTATGCACCAGGAATTGCATGGCGACGACTTCGAACGTCGTATACAGTTCTGCCACTGGGCAGAGAAATTACGGGATGATGACAGACTTTTTGCACGCATTCTATTTAACGACGAAGCGTCATTCACCAACAGCGGTAACGTAAACCGGCATAATATACACTATTGGGCAACCGATAATCCACGATGGCTGCGACAACTGGAACATCAGCGACCTTGGCGGATTAATATATGGTGTGGCATTATGGGATGAGGGATAATTGGCCCCCATTTTATCGATGGCAATCTAAATGGTGCAATGTATGCTGATTTCCTACGTAAAGTTCAATCGATGTTACTACAAGATGTTTCACTGCATGACAGGATGGCGATGTGCTTCCGACATAATGGATGTCCGGCACATACTTCGCGTGCGGTTGAAGCGGTATTGAATAGCATATTTCATGACAGGTGGATTGGTCGTCGAAGCACCATACCACGCCTCGCATGTTCACCGGATCTGACGCCCCGGATTTCTTTCTGTGTGGAAAGTTGAATGATATTTGCGACAACGCCTGACAATATTCGTCAGCGAATTGTCAATGCATGTGCGAACATTACGGAAGGCCAACTACTGGCTGTTGAGAGGAATGTCGTTACACATATTGCCAAAGGCATTGAGGTTGACGGACATCATTTTGAGCATTTATTGCATTAATGTGGTATTTACAGGTAATCACACTGTAACAGCATGCGTTCTCAGAAATGATAAGTTCACAAAGGCAAAGTATCACATTGGAACAACCGAAATAAAATGTTCAAACGTACCTAAGTTCTGTAATTGAATTTAAAAAGCCTACCTGTTACCAACTGTTCGTCCAAAATTGTGAGCTATATGTTTGTGACAATTACAGCGCCAATTACCACAAAGCGAAAAAAGTGGTCCAACTAAAACATCCATATTTCTTTTAGTACTACACGAATATGTAATAAAAATGGGGGTTCCTATTTAAAAAAACGCAGTTGATATCCGTTTGACCTATGGCAGTGCCATCTAGCGGGCTAACCATAGCGGCATCTGGTTTCCCCCTTCAAGCTAGACAAGTTTCGTTCTCTTTATATTTTTCGTTTGACACTTATTTCGTGAGATATTTTGCCTGGTCACGATCAATGGACCACCCTGTATACACTATGTGATCAAAAGTATCTGGACACCTCCAGAAACATACGTTTATCATATTAGGTGCACTGTGCTGCCACATACTGCCAGGTACTCCATATCAGCGACCTCAGTAGTCATTACACATAGTGAGAGAGCAGAATGGGGCGCTCTGCAGAACTCACAGTCTTCAAACATGGTCATGTGATTGGGTGTCACTTGTTTCATACGTTTGTACATGAGATTTCCACACTCCTAAAAATCCCTAGATCCACTGTTTCCGATGTGATAGTGAAGTGGAAACATGAAGGGACACATACAGCACAAAAGCGTAAAGGGCAATCTCGTCTGCTGACTGACAGAGACTACTGACAGTTGAAGAGGGTCATAGTGCGTAATAGGCAGACATATATCCAGACTATCACACAGGAATTCCAAACTGCATCAGGATCCACTGCATGTACTATGACAGTTAGGTGGGAATTGAGAAAACTTGGATTTCATGGTCGAGCAGCTGCTCATAAGCCACACATCACGCCAGTAGAGGCCAAATGATGCCTCTCTTGGTGTAAGGAGCGTTAACATTGGACGATTGAACAGTGATCAAACGTTGTGTGGAGCGACGAATCATGGTACACAATGTGGCGAGCCGCTGGGAGGGTGTGGGTATGGCGAATGCCCGGTGAACGTCATCTGCCAGCGTGTGGAATGCCAACAGTAAAATTCGGAGGCAGTGGTGTTATGGTGTGGTCGTGTTTTTCATGGACGCCTTGTTGTTTTGCATGACACTATCACAGCACAGGCCTACATTGATGTTGTAGGCACCTTCTTGCCTCCCACTGTCGAAGAGCAATTCGGGTATGGCGATTGCACCTTTCAACACGATCGTGCAACTGTTCATATTGCACGGCCTGTGGCGTAGTGGTTACACGAGAATAACATCGCTGTGATGGACTGACCTGCACACAGCCCTGACCTGAATCCTATAAAACACCTTTGGGATGTTTTGGAAAGCCGACTTCATGCCAGGCCTTACCGACCGACATCGATACCTCTCCTCAGTGCAGCACCCCGTGAAGAATGGACTGCCATTATCAAGAAACCTTCCAGAACCTGATTGAACGTATGCCTGCGAGAATGGAAGCTGTTATCAAGACTAAGGGTGCGCCAACACCATATAGAATTCCAGAATTACCGATAGAGGGCACCACTAACTTCAGCTGGTGGCCGGATACTTTTGATCACATAGTGTAAAGTTTATATGATGACACCGACTGCATGCAAACATGTTTAAAGGTGAATAAGTATCTATTCAAATATATTCAAATGCTGGGCAGATAATAACTAAGATGGAAATCTCAAAAATTTTAAGTATCCATATCGATGAGAACTTTAACTGCAGAAATATGTTTTGGAACTTTTAAAACAATTGTGTTCAGACCATTTTCACTTTGTCACACTGCAGGTCTTGGGTACAAACAAATCAATAAGGTGACATATTTTACACATTTTTATTCAATACGGTTGTATGGAATAGTGTTCTATGTAGTTCATCTTTAAGAAAGATAGACTGCATTGCTCAAAAATGTGCCATGAGAATAATGTGTGGTGCTCACCCATGATCATCTTGTTGACACCTGTTTTTAAAGTGTTCGGCATTTTGCCTTTTGCTTCACAGAATATTTACTTCCTTATGAAGTTTCTTGTAAACAATTCACTGCAATTAAAAGGGAATAATGATGTACAGAATTGTAACACCAGAAGAAAAAATGACATTCAGTAATCTACATTAAAGGTGTCAGAGAAAAGGATGCAAGATGGTGCCATCAAAATTTTTGATCACCTACCCAATGACATAAAATGTCTGGCAGAAGGCAGAGTCAGATTTGGTAACAAACTGAAAGGGTTTCCCCTTCACAGTCCCTTTTATTTCGTAGAAGATCTTGTGTTTATGTAATGCGTAGAAGCTTGTGCATAAGAATGGCTAACACACATCTGCATTTGAAATAAAAAATTGTAAATGGTAAGAATGTATCCATGTTTAGATATGAATGTGTAATGCGGATATAAAATGACTCATTTCTCATCATTATGACGAATTGTACAAATGGTCCATGGAACACGGAAGTAACTAACTAATGCATTGCAAAGCACTGTGAAAGTATGCTAGCAATCCCTTATGCAGCTAAATGTAATGTCAAATATTTTAAGCCCAAAGCAGGTACGACTAGTAATAGTTGTTAACTCCTCAACCACGTTTCCTTTTCATTTACAGTTTCTCTGTTTCCCATATGGTCCACTGCTCTTTTTCCCTCTATTAAAGAATCAATTAAAAGTAGCTGCCTTCGTATCTCAATCGTTATAATCCTTGGCCTTAACTTCCCCATAAACATGTGTTATCACTATGTTACATGTCAATAAATTCAGCAAAGAATTCCCTAAAACAGGAAGTGTGCCAACCATTTTTAGAAGTCATAGTGTATCGAAAGACGAGAAACAGTAGACTGAAGAAATGGCTCAAGCAAACACTTTTCACAAGCCAGATTTGCAGTGAACTTCTATCCAAATGCTAATACTTGACGGTTCAGATGTATTTTGCTCCCAAAAATTTGAGCAGTTTTGCTCAAACGTCGAACTTGTGCCATAGGGTTCAGCACTGTAAGGTCCTCACTACGTAGGCAGTTGTGTACTACACATAAGAAGCTGCTACCCAGTACTTACTGTGTGAGATGCACACAAGTATTTTTTTTAAATATATTAGGCGACTGTCCATTCAGTCCACATAACAAGAACTGTAGAGGATCGGGTAGTGTGGGTATAAGATCCAAAGAAATGGAATCTAAAGGTGGGAGTGCTAAAATCCTAGTGTTTAACTGCCTAACCAGTCACAAAAGAGTACCTACCACAGTTTGAAACACACCTAAAAATTGCGGAGCTCACATTACGTTGTACGAACAGCTTGTTAAAAGTGTAGGGGAGAGTGGGGTAAGGTGGGATAGTTAATATATTTGGGGCCATAAAATCAACAATCATAGTCAGAAGATTTTGAAAAAATGATGGTGTAATTGTACATTATTATAACTGAGAATGAAGTATAAACAAATTTGTTTTGGCTTTCCAATTACAATGTAAAACTGTCTTTGTAACACAATGACAAGTTTCCATCTTGGCCCATCTAGTTGGGCAAGATGGGGTCAGTCTTTGCACAGTGCACAAACATGAACTGCTTCATCGTCTTCATCTTCTTCTCCTGCACAGGAACAATGAGCCCATCTTTTGCATATAAAACACTGAATCCACCCTTCAGTAGACTGTGAGTGCAAGTATCCACGGTAAAGGCGCTCAGCGTCAGAAGATTCTGATGAAGAGGAACTTATCTGCTTAAGTTTAAGTTGGTTTTGTTAATTTCTTTGCCTTGCTTTTGTATTTTCTACTTACTACTCCACTTCTTTAGCAATACTTGGGTAGTGATGATTGTATTTTTCTTAGTTTGAGCAAATCTCTTTGTTAATTTTTTCCTAGCTTGTCCCATTTTCTTCATTTCTTTTTCTCTTCTTAAATTTATTTGTGCTTGTAAATCATTTTTGTAGGGTGTTTCAGTCAAAACTGCTGGTTTACCACGATTTTGGCTCTTCTTTTTTGAATGGAGAACATTGCAAGAGGGAACCTGTACAATGTCTTCTGGTGTTGGACATTTTGGAATGGTTACAGCCTTTCCAGCAGTTGTAGTAACGTTAATTTGACTTGAAACAGGCTGAATATTTTCAATTGGAGCAGAAACTTCAAGTATTTTATATGCAGCATCAGCCTGGAGAATGTCAGAGGGAACAGCTGGAGTTGACATATCCGATATAGGAGCAGGCTGATGTGGGCTGGAGACACCAGAAGGTTGGGGTAGGCCTAAATAGACAGAAGCAGCAGGCTGAGGTTAGTTGAAAGCAGCAGAAAGCTGGTTGGTGTTTGTAGCCCCGTGGGTTGAGGGTTCATTATCTGTGACATTTGGTCAAGGCCTATCTGTAGTCTCAGATGGAAAATAATCATGGTCACTGAAAACGCCTTGGTTGGTAGGCCAAATTCCAGTTTTGTGGAATCCATTAATTGCTGTGGGAATAGTTGCTGCCTTTACAAAAGCCCTTCCATATAGCTTAGATATTTGGAACAAAGAGACAACATGTCCTGGATTCGACCTGAGCCAGCATGAAACTTCCCGGTCATAAAAAAACACTCAAAAGCTTCACGAAGCTTACATCGATAGGCTGTAAGCGATGAGTGCAATGTGGTGGGAACCACAACAACACTACGGCATTTTCCCTTGCAAAGTCAATAACATACATGTTTTTGGTGTGGGTAAAATGTCCATCGAGAATCAGGAGAACTGGTCTCTCCTTAGTAGCTCAGCTCCAGTCTACAAATTTCTTAAACCATTGAAAAAAAATATATCGGATTGCTTCCAACCACTTGGGTGATATGCTGCCCAGGCTCCAGTAGGACAGTCATTCATTCACTGATCGTTAGCTCGAGCCCTTGGAAAAATAAAAAGAAGAGGCATATATGAACCAGCTGCTATTGTTACAGTGTTGCCTCTTTCAGCAGAAGATAACACACCAACATGTTTTCTACCTTTTAGAGACAGAATTTTTGACCTATGCTTTGGTACTACAGTTACTCCAGTCTCATCACGATTATAGATTCTGTCAGGGGTAAATTGATGTGTATCAATAAGTCGAGTTAACAAACCAAAAAATTTAGTTACGTTCGGTTTGTTGAATGCTGCAGCTCGTGCTGCACTTGTCTGCTCTGTTTTCCTGAGGGTTATCTGAGGATGAAACCAATGAACCAATCTTTGAAAGCTACTTGTTTTTCTTGAGAAAATGTGTGTTTTTTACACAACTTCTCTGCCCATTGAAAGGCAAGTTTTCTGAGGTCATATGCTGTCAGACCAAATAACCTTTCCTCCATTTTTAGTACATATTCCACCAAAATATTCTCTTCCTCTGGAGTAAAAACGGTTTTAATTGGCCCTAGACTCTTGACCAAAATTAGGGTTGTTTTATTTGAATACACACGTCCACTCGATGATGCAGTAAATATATTTTCCTATTTTTCTGTCTGATCACAAGGTGTTTAACTCTTCTTTCCAGAGTTGTTTGCGGAACACAAAAAGTGTCAGCTGCTCTTTCATATCCCATTTCACCTGTGATAACGACTTCAATAGCTGTTTTCCTTGCTTGTATGTCCTTACCATCTTAGAAACCCTGTACAAACAAAAGACGAAATTGTAAAATCTGTGGAGTAGTTCCCCATCATAGAAGAAATCCCATCTTGCCCCACTGATACATTGTGGAATATTTATCGCTGGTTTTAGGTTAGGTTTCGACTAAAAGTATTTATAATATACGTAACATAACGTCCAAAAATTACAGTTTCCGCCAATATATAAAGTGCTTCAGTTAATGAATGTATTTTACCTGTATTCAGCACCAAACTTCAATTTCACTACGAAACTTTCCAGCAACAATCGCGCCAGTCGAGGGAAACGGACTTACACAAGGCAAACTAACAGTTCAGAATGGCTACCGCTTACACATATTCTTTTTCTCCATCCCTGCTAGCAGTATGACTGTTCTCAGCTAGATTGCAGCACTAACTGAGCCGTAAACCAAGTACCCCTTCTTACCCCACTATCCCGTCTTACCGCACTTTCCCCTATTTCGAAAGGAACAGCTTTGGAAGACTTGCCATAAAATAAATCAGAAATAATAGATAACATTCCATCAGAATTTCTAAAATCCTTGGGGTGTGGAGAATCTATGAAACTGGTGATGTAACATCAGACCTTCAGAAAAATATCATCCACACAATTCCGAAGACAGCAAGAGCAGATCAGTGCGAGAGCTATCGCAATATCAGCTTAACAGCTCATGTATCCAAGCTGCTGACAAGAATAACATAGAGAAGAATAAAAAAGAAAATGAAGGATCTGTTAGATGATGACTAGTATGACTTAGGAAAGGGGAAGGCATCAGCGAGGCATTTCTGACTTTGCACTTGATGGTGGAAACAAGGCTGAAAAAAAAAAAAAAACAAGCAAAGATACACTCATACGCTCTGTCGACCTAGAAAAGCGTTAGACAATATAAAACGGTGAAAGATGTTTGAAATTCTAAGAAAAAATAGGCGTAAACTGTGGAGAAACGCGATTAATATACAACACATACAAGAACCAAGAGAAAACAAAGAGACTGAAAGATGAATAATGACGTGCATGGATTGAAGAGTGTGTAAGACATGTGTGCAGTCTCTCATCCATATTGTTCAGTCCATACATTGAAGAAGCTATGCTAGAAACAGAAGAAAGGTTCGAGAGTGGTCTTACAGTTCATAATGAAAGGATACCAATGATAAGATTTGCTGATGATACTGCTGTCCTCAGTAAAAGTGAAGCCGAATTACAGGATATGCTGAGAAGTCTAATCAGTGCAGAATATGGACTGAGGGTAAACCAGAAAAAGACAAAAGTAATGAGAAGTAGCAGAAATGAGAACAGCAAGTAACTTAAAGTCATAATTGATGATCGCAAAGGAGACGAAGTTGAGGAATGGTGCAAACTTGGAAGCAAAAAAACCCACGATGGACGAAGCAAGGAGAAAATAAACAGCTGATTAGCACAGGCAAAGAGGGCATTTATATACTGGTGTAAAACATAAGCATTAATTTAATGAAGAAATTTATGAGAATGTATGATTGGAGCACAGCAGTTGCATGGTAGTAAATCATGGACTGTGGGAAAATCGGAATAGGAGATAAATTTGTGGTCGTATAAGAGAATGTTGAAATTAAGGTAGACTGATAAGATAATGAATAAGGAGGATCTCCACAGAATTGATGAAGAAAGGAACATATGAAAAACACTGAGAAGAAGAAGGGACAGAATGATAGGACATGTGTTTAGACATAAGGGAATAACTTCCATAGTACTAGAAGGAGCTACAGAGGGTAAAAACTGCAAGGGATGACAGAGATTAGAATGCATCCAATAAATAATTGAGGAAATAGTGTCAAGTTCTAGGCTAATGGTTAACAGAGGTGGAGTATTTGTCACAGTAGACAAGACACTCAAATCCACCAGCATACGAATTGAAATTGCATGCATGTTATCTGGGTAAGACTCAGTAAAACTTTTGAGCAACTCAAACAATTAGAAGGATTTCTATTTTCAGCAAACAAAATTCAGAACCTACCTCTGTGGCTGAGGTCGCTAACACACACTTGTACAGTTGTGCTCGACTGGGGATAAGCAGGTTCATAATCCAGGTGATTGAAAAAATTTTCACTGCTAGTATTTGGCTGGCAAGGTAGGAGAGATGGTGGCTTAAGGTTCCTGATTACCAGACTTTGTGCCAATGTCCTGGTTTAAATACCAAACCTCTTGGCACTGTCCTTGTGAAGTGAAGACAATACATACATGCAGTATTACAAGAAGGTTTTAATGGCGTGTGTTGCACTTAAACAGATACAGAGGCAGTAGTATCGAAACAAAATAAAGAACTCGAAACATTTAGCTCTAGAAGAACTGTAGCTCGAGTTTAGAAGAATGCATTTGATAGATATTTTCATAGTAGAACAATTCATAATGGGAGGGACCCTCTATGGTATACAATCACTGTGAAAAAGACTTCTAAAGACACAGAGACTACTGTGTAATAGGTGTAAAACAAAGCATAGAGCTAGAGATTGAAAGATGCTGAATGAATCGCATTTAGCGCCCAAGAAGGCAATATGTGAAGCCTTCGACAACTACTGTAGCAAAATATTATTGAAGGAACCCTGAAAAAACCCAAAGAAATTCTGGTCATATGTAAAGGCTGTTAATGGTACTAAACTTAAGTGTAAAGAAATTTATGGGTGAGACAGGGACTGATGCTGAGAGTAGCAAAGCAAAAGCAAAAATATGAACTTCGTTTCCAAATGATCCTTTACAAATGAAAATCCAGAGAAATCAATCAAAATTTGGGTTTGGGTTGAGGATTTCTTGGTAGGAAGGATGCAGCATGTTATCTTAGATGCAGACACATCAACCGATGCAGAAGTAACTTTAGGCTTCGCCTAGGAATTTTCTTTGGGACCCTTGCTGTTCAAGTTGTATATTAATGACCTTGCAAAAAATGTTAATAGTAATTACAGACTTTTCGCAGGTAATTCAGTTATCTGTTATGAGATATTGTCGCAAAAAGAACTACACAAGTATTCAGTCAGATCTTGATAAGATTTCAAAGTGATGCAAAGAGTGGCAACTCGCTTAAAATATTCAGAAATGAAATACTGTGCACTTCACAAAACGGAAGAACACAGCATCACCCATCGTCCGCCTTTTTCCAGCATTTCGATTCTCTTTTTAATGTCTGGCTTTTTGGTAACAAAGCTGCATTTCATCACCTGACGAATTTCAGTATAGCGTAGTTGTTGTTTTGGTTCGAGTCCTGCCATCTCCAATATTTTATTATTCATTTCACAGTTCTGAGAGCTACTGGGACTTACCATTGTCAATAATTTACAAATTAAGCTTGAAACACGGAAATGGGAATGAATATTCAAAATATGTTGTTTATCTGGTAAAAATAAACTACCAATAGTCATCAGAACAAAAAAGACTGACACATGTGAGAAACAAAGAATTAAAAAGTGACTCAGACTCACTGTCAGCCACCTATGAAATATAATACAAAATTTATATGCTAATTATTTTGGAAGACGTCTGTTCCTCATAAGAACGTCTTCAAATGAAGCACATATGCAGGCGAAATATATTCTGGTACTGGTGCAGGCATATTACTGCTGGTGTTTCAGTTACTTTCAAGAGAAAAGTAAGAAGTTTACTTCCTGGCAGTGAACTGTAATTTTTCGCACAAATTAGAACGTACTTCACACAGCCATCATATTTATTTACCAGTGGGGGAGCTACTCCTTAACCTACTTTTTGTAATAGATACCACCATGTAAATAACTAGTGAGTAGCTGACACGTTCCCACTTTCAAACAACGAAAATACAGCAATAGTTGTAGTTTTTCGCACAAATTAGGACAAACTCCACACAACCAGCACTCTTAAGTAGCGTTACTGGAGCTGCTTAAATACTTTTTCGTACTATGCAGTGTACCACAATGTAAATAACAAGTATAAAGTGGAAGGTTGTCACTTTCAAAGATAGAAAAGGCAATAATACTTTCCAAAACGCGCAGTGAATAAATCAGCCGAACATTTAAATAGTTTCTGCTTTAATTCGTCTACTGGAAAGTTTGCCGTGGTCACGAAAATACCTAGAGCCCTGTATACGGGTGAGTACCGCCAACCTGCCGGCCACCCCCATTTTAGGCCTACTGCGCAATGGCATTTTTTTCTCACACTGACCTTTGTGAAAAGTGCTCTAATGATAGACTCCAGTCAAGGTCTTCTGAGGCATATACATTACTTACAGTACATATTAAAATACAAATACATACTTCGATTTGCATAATTCCTTTTTTAATGCTTGTTTGTTACAAATACTGGTAGTTATTTGTAATTAAAAATAAAAAAAACACAAAATTACAAATTACCGGTGCATCAATTAACTAAAACATATGAACGACAATAAATTTCTTCTTCTTAAAATACCTTTACTGCATTTCTCATACCAATACTTCTACTACTGCACTTTGCTGTGGCATCCTTCTGTATGTGGCAGTTATATTTCCTCAGAAGAATTTAAATTCTAGTCTTCAAAAATTCATGTACAATTCTGTCCACGACACTGTGTCAAGAACGAATATTCTGAATGAGTTCCTCGAGTGATTTGTGTCAACTGCCTCCAGTGCTTGGGGGGCAACTTAGATTCCAGGAACAGTTGTTCATTCACACGAAAGACTTTTTCTGTCATCTAAATAATGCGAAATATTTCTTGGGAAATGCATTCCAAGCTGTCTTGAGCTGAGTAATTTTTTAGTTCAGTGAGTCTTTGTACTGCTTCACATTCAACTTCTCCTTTGCTGAAAGTGATTCTCGGCACGCTTCACAAAGCAAATACTTTTCCTTCACTTGCATTATTGTTCTGCCTGCTCAATAATGTAGAGACTGTGCTTCCTCAGGTGGCATTTCTTCAACATCGATTAAGTCTGAATTCGCACTTGTAACCAAGTCTGCATCGTCTGTGCCTTCTGCTTCATCGTACATCCGTCTGTGATCCAAGTAGTCGACAAGAAATTCAGCATCTTCTGTCTGATAACTTCAATGGTGACTGGGACGAAAATACTGTGACACAGCAATATGCCGCAGTATCATCTTGAAACTGAGACAATCTGGAACAGGATTACTGGCTCAAACGATACTGAAAATGTTTTCCAGAGCATCCTGCGGCTGCCTCCACAACGGAACACACTGGAAACTTTTTTCGTTAAGAAGATAATCCTGGACATTAATATCTGTGCATGTTGCCAGAATAACTCCAGATTGTACAGGTTTCCAGATACCCCTGTTTCCAATTTTCAAATTTTCAGACAGTGAGATGACACTCTTAAGGAACTGTACAGAATCATTGTGTTTGTACTCAACGGCTCTACTCATGGCAGTTTTCCTATTCCTTGAGGTCATTAATTTAAACCAATGGAAAATTGTGGGCATGAAAAACGCTGTTGATGTGGCAGAATCTTCAAGTACATGTTCCTCTATTGCATACTGTAATGCTGCTGCAACGCTGTGATTTAAAAGTGCGTACGCAGGATCAACCTTCATATTATCATAATGCCCTTGCCTTATGAAATTATCATTTAAATCCCAAGCAGTATTTAATTTCTTTTCCTTGTCAAACTCGTACAGTTTTTTGATAGGCTCAATCGAGACTACCGGTCCCACCAAGTTATTATCTGCAGCTACTTACTGTGGTAGGATAATGTGGTCGGAATTAGTTAGATGATTCCTCACAGTCTTCAAGATATGAGCTACATCAGGCATGAAGTACAGCTTCCGCTCTGGAGAAAATGGATGTTGGCAGAAATTCTTTGTTTCATTATAATGGCCAGCAGTAATACCACATTCACGCCACAGTGCCTGATTTTGTCCACCCATATCTGATGCAATAATTTCTACCATCAGACCAATCGCTTCACACTTCATAATTAATTGCCACAGGAAAGACTTTAGTTCTTTACCTACCACTGCCAGAGTTAAGTGGAGAAGAGCCTCAGGTAGAACGAGAAGCAGGAAATGTGCAGCACACTTCAACCAAGGCCAAAAAGCCTAGGAATGTACAAAGTGTTAGGAAGGAGAAAGTGCTGCTGCTAGGTAGTAGCCATAGGCGAGGCGTAGGCCCTCAGCTACAGGAACGTTTAGGGGCAGCGTACCAGGCCACCAGAATCTTCAAGCCAAATGCAGTGCTACGTCATGTGATAGAGGACTTAGGGTCTTTATGTGAGGACTTTACAAAAGAGGACCATGTAGTGATAGTGGGTGGGGTGGGAAACATTTTGGACAGGGATGGGGCATATGACATAGGTGGTGACCTGGACAAGATGGCTTCCCTGACTCATGGCACCAATATACACTTTGTTGAGCTGTTCCAGCATCATGATCGACCACACCTTGATGGAGCTGTGAGGCGAATCAATGAGGGGTTACGGATGGCTCTGAGTACAGTCAATTTTGCTCATGTTTCTCTGGTGCCTCTCAGGACTACCAACAGATGGGGTGTCACTAGGCATGGCCTACACCTGAACAGGACTGGGAAGGGAAGATTGGTGCAGCTGATTCATGAAAGTATAGGGGGTGGATATCGGGCCACATATGGTCAAATACCTGTTGTCATAAGTAGGGAAAGTAGGTCTTTTTTAGGATAAATCTAGACAACAGGTTTCCCTGCCTAAAGAGTATATACAGCATTTTAAAAAATACTGGAACAATCATTCATAAGACAGATTTTAACACCTCAAATATCACATATACCAGATGTCACAAAGAAAAACAAACCATTGGAAAGGGTAACATTTCACAGAATTAACAATCCTCCATAAAAACATGCAATCAATAAATAATAAAATACAAGTATTAGAAGTTGAGCTCCAATCTTTGAACTCCACAGTAGTTTATATTACTGAGCACTGGTGTAGAGACAGGATTCCGACATGTAGTATTATCATTGTATGAAAAGGCAATATCTTACTGCAATACTACTTCAAGGGGTGGAGGATCATGCATTTATATCAGAAAAGGAACACAGTTCAAATTAAGACATGACCTCAGTACTGTAAGTGAAGACAAACACTTTGAAATATCAGCTATTGAATTAACAGGGCTTGATATCAAGAAGAAATTAATCCTTTCGTGTGTGTATAGATCTCCCAGTGGAGTGTGTACACTTTTTTCAATAAGTTAACAGAACTTCTAGATAAAGTCTGAAGTACAAAGGTCAACATAATTCTGTGTGGGGACATTAACATACACACTAACATCATAAATGAATCCAGCAGCACCTTCATATGCATCCTTCAAAGTTTTGGCATGTCCCTATTGGTCAATAGTGCAAGTGTTACTACAACGACTTCATCAGTAATTGAATATGTGGCCACAAATATGGACAGGGACAAATGTGATGTAGCTGTAAAATAACAACAGTAAAGTCAGGCATTGAATCATTCCCTAAACTACAAGCCTACAAACGAAATCTTCAGAAATGAAAATAAAAGATTTTTCATAGGAACTAGAAAAACAAAGCTGGGATGAAGCATATAAGGAAACCGATGTGCATATGAAAGTCTCTAAATTCTCCACATTGTTTAAATTGAACTCTGAAAAGGAATTTCCAAAAGTATGAATGTCTGTATCAACATCCCACAAAAAGACGTGGATAACAGCAGGTATTAAGAAGTCCTCCCAAACACTTAAACACCTCAGTTCCGTGAAAAAGATTCGCAATGATGCAGAATTCTTAACGTTCTATCATAGATACAAAAAGATCTATAGGAAGGTGCTGATTGCTGCAAAAAAGTCATTTAATGACAAAATAATATATAATGTGGAGAAGAAAAGCAAAGCTGTCTGGGATGTTACAAAAAAGAAAACGGGGAGAGGCAAACAAATGCAGATCAATGTTCTGCTAAGGGAGGGGGATAAAGTAATAAATGATCCACAGCACTTAGCAAACCATGCAAACGAGCATTTTTCAAGTATTGCAGAGAAGTTACAGCAAAAATTCCCACAAACAAATATAAAACCTGTAAATAACGTTGCACTAAATACTTCCAACCACAGAGAATTAAGTCTGTAAATCAATTCAAAAACTAAAAAATTAAAAGCTAGTAGGCTTAGATGAAGTACCAATCTGTGTACTGAAACAATGCATAGGGATTATACAAGACCCCTTAACAAATATAATAAATGAATCCTTCACATCAAGGACATTTCCAGAGCACTTCATACAGGCAAGAGTTGTATCTTTGGTTAAGAAACGTGATGCAGAAAGACAGAAAATTACTGGCCCATTTCCCTGCTGTCAGCATTCTTAAAAATAATAGAAGCAATTATGAAAGACAGATTAATGAATTACCTGAATAAATACAATCTTTTAAGCGAGTCACAGTTTGGTTTCCGAAGTGGCAAAAATACGGAGTCAGCCATAGTAGAATATCCAAAAGTTGTACTTGATGCTCTTGATAAAGGTGAGTGTGTCACAGGCATATTTTTGGATCTTTCTAAGGCGTTTGATACAGTCGACCACAAGATTCTGTTAAATAAATTAGAAGCATTAGGAATAACAGGGGTAGCTAGTAACTGGTTTCGATCATACCTAACAGATAGGGTACAAGGAGTAGACATAACACATATTTCAAATAGATCTAAACATTTTGTAAAACACTTATTAGAAACTAAATACATTAATATAGGGGTTCTGCAAGGTAGCATATTAGGACCAATACTGTTCCTGATATACATCAATGACATTCCCAGTAGTGTTACTCACGGTGAAAAAATCCTCTTTGCTGATGACAGCAATATTATAGTCACTGAGAAAACAAGAGAACTGCTTGCCAAGAAAGCAAATAAAACTCTAAAGGAAATTTATGATTGGTCAATAAGTGATAAAGTGACATTGAACATAAAAAAATCAATGCCATGAATTTCAAGTTGAAGAGGAAAAATGATAATGGTAAATTAAATGTAGATGGCACATCTATAGACTGTGTAACAAATGCAAAATTTCTAGGAATGAATATTGGTTGTCAGTTGAAGTGGTGTGAACACACAAAGGTACTTGCAAACAGAATGTCATCAGCATGTTAAGACCTTAGAATCCTATCATCAGTGTGTAACATGCAGTGCCTTTTAGTTACATATTATTCATATGTACACTCAATTCTCAACTATGGCATGCTTTTTTGGGGAACAAATGCACAAAATATTAACACAATTTTCTAACTCCAGAGAAGAGCCATAAGAATAATAGCAAAAAATTCTTGTCGAGCTCATTGTAAAGATCTGTTCAGAACACTGGGGATTTTAACTGCTCCATGTGAACACATTTACCAGTCAGTTGTATGCATCAAAAATAACATTAGTAATTACTGCACAAGCAGCTCTGTCCATGACCATGCAAAAATAAACAGAAAACTTAAAACAACATTTTCTACCAATTAATTAACCTGTACAATAAATTACCAAAAGAGATTAAAGAAACTGCAAAAATACATTTCTTTAAAGAGGGAACTAAAAAGTACCTGTTATGCATTACATTTTATACAGTGAAGGACTACTTAGCTAAAACAGAGTAGGGGTTTGATAAAAAAAATGTTACGCAAATAAATAATAATAATAATTATTATTATAAAATATCCAACATTCCACATAACACCTTCACTTTGTTTTTTCCTTCATTTTTTCCTTTCTGGAAATACTTATCCCCAAGCTATGCATGGCACAATACTAACACTTCTTCCTCTTTCTGAGCTCAACATCTCACTCATTATGGAGGGATGCTGACTCAGTTTTTCAGGATAGCAAATAGGAAGTTGCGGTACAGAAAATGGCCCAGAGATCACCAGTGTGTGTATGTGTGTGTGTGTGTGTGTGTGTGTGTGTGTGTGTGTGTGTGTGTGTGTGTAGTGAGTGAAGTGTTGTGAAACAAAGTGTGTATAGTGTGTGCAGTGACTGATACTGAGATATGAGTGAACAATGAGGCATTACATTATTTAATAAGTTATTTGTAAAATAAGTATTGTATACCAATAGTAAATCTCATGGTTCTCTCTAACTACAGGTCTGTAAATATATGTGTATATGAATTACCTTATTTTAAATTGATCTAAATTTGTAAATACTTTGACATGTCCTATATCCTTGTAAAAAGAGATCTACGGATGAATAAAGCTGTCATAAGGCCAGGGCATTATGATAATATGAAGGTAGGTCCTGCTTATGCACTTTTAAATCACAGCGTTGCAGCAGCATTACGGTATGCAATAGAGGAACATGTACTTGAAGATTCTGCCACATCAACAGCGTTTTTCATGCCCACAATTTTCCATTCGTTTAAATTAATGACCTCAAGGAATAGAAAACTATCATGAGTAGAGCCATTTAGGACAAACACAATGATGCTGTACAGTTCCTTAAGAGTGTCATCTCGCTGTTTGAAAATTTGAAAATTGGAAACAGGGGTATCTGGAAACCTGTACAATCTGGAGTTATTCTAGAAACATGCACAGCTATTAATGTCCAGGATTATTTTCTGAATACCATTGATATCATTACGCAATAATCTTCAACCTTAGTATTTCTGCAGTCAGACCAGGGCTTGGTGACCAGGAAATTTATAAAATCACCTTAAACCCCTTCTGATTGCTCAAGTATGTATACTGTGCAATAAATGATCACACACACACACACACACACACACACACACACACACACACACACACACACAAGGGCGCAAATACAGGAGGGAAGTAAGGGTAGGGTAGGGTAGGGTAGGGGGGTGTGGGTGGAGGTGGCATCCCCTTATATACACATATTTTGCCATTTTATGGCTATTCACAAGCTGCACTCGTCTTCCAAAACATTAGAAATATTGTAGCTGGCTGGTTGCCCCCCCTCCCCCCCCCCACCCCGCCCAGGTTTAGCCCTAGCCGCCACCATACCACCCTCCCCCCTCCCTCCCCCCCTCAACCACGTAGCGTATTTTATTTCAACAGACATGATTTTACAATGAAAAATCTGCATGGTGGGGAATAGTAGTAATAGTAGTAGCAGTAGCTTTGTTCATCCGTAGATCTCTTTTTACAATGATATAGGACATGTCAAAATATTTACAAATTTAGATCAATTTAAAATAAGGTAATTCATATACACATATATTTAGAGACTTGTAGTTAGAGACAATTATTAGATTTAATCCTGGTATACAATACTTATTTAGCAAATAACTTATTAAATAATGTAATGCCTCATTCTTCACTCATGTCTCAGTATCAGTCACTGCACACACTATACACACATTGTTTCATAACACTTCACTCACTTCACTGGGCAGTATGCTTAAAGATAGATATTAAACAAATAAATACTAGTGAACAAACAATTGGATGTGGCTAAGGAGCGGCTTTGATTTTAGGTATTATGTAGATCATGTCTTTGAATTGCTTATTATTGTTTAGATAGTAGTGTTTATTATCCGACCATCAATAAATTGGTAACTAAAAGGGTTATTAAAACTTAGAAAGCATAGATTAACTGAAGTTGAAGAGATAATATTCGCGGACAGTAGTAGGCTCATGAGGTTGTGATTTCGATATCTATGCTAGAAGCCAATAAAAATAAAAAAAGGTTTCGATATCGTTATATCGTGAAGTTTCGACTAGTCACTACTTCAGCGCCGCTAGGGTTCATCTTTGGTTTGTATGGTTTGTGTATTTCCAAAGTTTACGTTTGTCAAACTGTCAATCGTTAACGGCTGTCATGTTGAGGGTTACAGTTGTGTGGATGATGAAGTAGTGATCAGGTGTACTTTGTAATCTTTTGCTTGTTGTCGCCTATTGCTACATTGGCCTTATCTGAGTATCGATTGCAGGTGAAATCAGTTACAGTGTGTCAGGTTTGTAAATAAAAGTAACCGATTATTCATTTTTGACAACTCCAATTTCCCGAAAACATGATTTTGTATTAGGCAGCCATTGATGTGATAGAGATGTGATCTCGGCATTTTAGTTACATGTTGGTATGGAAGTTATGTTGTGGCCTATGTTGTATCACACGCCGCAACGATGGTAACACCTGCCGAGTTTCGGCACTACTGGTTTGCAAGTTTGTAGTCTTGTGTTATGCAAGGACGCCGAAACGCAAGGTGGCGGGGGGGGGGGGGGGGGGGAAGCAAGCTAGGTGCGCGCTACGTGTTTGGGGGGGGGGGGGGGGGGAAGCTAGGTGCGGTGGCGGCTGGGGCTAGAACTGGGGCTCGTGGTGTGGGTGGGGGGGGGGGTGGCGCGGTAGCCAGCCAGCCAGCCAGCCAGCCAGCCACCTACCTACCTACAATATTTCTAATATTTTGGAAGACAAGTGGCGACTTGTGAATAGCCATAAAATGGCAAAATATGTGTATATAGGGGGATGCCACCTCCACCCACACCCCCCTACCCTATCACCGAGCGAGGTGGCGCAGTGGCTAGCACACTGGACTCGCATTCGGGAGGACGACGGTTCAATCCCGTGTCCGGTCATCCTGATTTAGGTTTTCCGTGATTTCCCTAAATCGCTACAGGCAAATGCCGGGATGGTTCCTTTAAAAGGGCACGGCCGATTTCCTTCCCCATCCTTTCCTCACCCGAGCTTGCGCTCCGTCTCTAATGACCTCGTTGTCGACGGGACGTTAAACACGAATCTCCTCCTCCTCCTCTCCTCCTCTCCTACCCTACCCTACCCTACCCTACCCTACCCTACCCTACCCTACCCTACCCTACCCTCCTGTATTGGCGCCCTTGTGTGTGTGTGTGTGTGTGTGTGTGTGTGTGTGTGTGTGTGAGAGTGTGAGATCATTTAGTGCACAGTATCCATACTTGAGCAGTCAGAAGGGGTTTAAGGTGATTTTATAAAATTTCTGGTCACCAAGCCCTGGTCTGACTGCAGAAATATTAACGTTGAAGATTAGTGCGTAATGATATCAATCGTATAAGTAGACATAAAAAAGTTCCAGTTCTGATCCTGTTAAGAACCTGCATAATCATTGTGTTGAAAGAAAAATCCCTACCTTCATTGTATTTTTTTCCTTTCCCTGAGAACTTGTGGGGGGAGCCCGCACGGGTATGGGCACCCTTCGTAATGTGTTTGTGTTGAGAGATACAATGTTAATAATTCCAAATTTTTTAACATATGGTTTCATATAGGGTTTGTTGATTTTTGTTGCATGCTATATATACTTGAGCAGTCAGAAGACCTTAAAGGTGATTTTACAACATTTCTGGTCACTAATCCCTGGTCTGATTGCAAAAATAATAACTTTGAATATTAGTGCATAATGAAGCCAACCAAATAAGCAGTAATAAAAAAGTTCGTTCCGACCCTGTTAAAGACCTGTGTAATACCAACTTTTAAATCATTGTCTTGAAAGAAAAACACCTGACTACACTAAATTTTTTGCTTTCTCTAGGAGCTAGTGGGCCAGGGATGCCTCTCCCCCTTTCCCTCCCCCCTCAATCTACCTTGCCCCAAGTAGAGGTGCCATGGGGGGGGGGGGGGGGGAAGAGAGTGTGTGTTTGCTTGCTTGCTTATAGAGTGATATCAATATTAACTATTTTAGTTACATATATGTTTTGTTATTTTTTGTTGAAAGTTACATACATATTTGAGCAGTCATAGGAGCTTAGAGGTGATTTTACAACATTTCTGGTCACTGATCTCTAGTCTGACTGCAGAAATAGTAACTTTGAAGATTAGTGCATAATGATACCAACCGTATACTGAATCCTTTTGTGTTGCTAAAAATGCAGAAATGTAAATGTATATAATGAAAATAAAAAACAGTAAATCTTTCTGGAACTTGTTTTACTATAATACAGATGAACAGATATTTATAAATGAAGTCTGTTTGTCTGTGCATTCATAACAGCAGCTAATTCATTGCAGAAGTAGGATATTGCACAACTACTTTCATAATACACATATGAAGTGCGGTGTATTAATCTGAGATGATAATATGGTGGTAGATTTGCACTGAGAAGTGGGTTGGCTGGCTATGTAGCATCTGTTCTGAGCCAGACTTTAAAACAAAGAGAGCAAATGTGTGTGTGTGTGTGTGTGTGTGTGTGTGTGTGTGTGCAAGAATTAGTGGATCAGAGAGAGAGAGAGAGAGAGAGAGAGAGATAAGTGTTTTTTTAATCATCGGTAAATTTGTAACTAAAAGGATCATTAAAACTCTGAAAGTGTTAATCCATGGAAGATGAAGACTATTATGCTTAATTTTCCAGAATGAATGATGATTCTGAAATGGAGACAAATATTGTTGATGGTGCAGCAGCAAGATATGATTCCAATCTTGATGTTGGAACATACAGTCTGCTTCCAGATATAATATGGCCTCATACCACAGATATATCAGCATCTGATTTTGGGAAGGTAAGTATTTGTATTTATGGGATAGTAATTAATAACACAGTGTGTCTTATTGGTGAGTCAGTCATGAGCTTATGAAGCATTCACTTACTTTTATGTTAAAAGGTAACTTATCTGTGCATTACACATGGTATGCTTATTCATTCAGAGGGACATATATTTACACTGTGAAGCTTTCTTCAGCTCTTCATGATAATGGAGAATCCTGACTGATATAATGTAAATGAATGAGAGGTCAGGTCATGACTCACATTTAAGGCAATGTACCAAGAGGCAGGGGAAATATGGAAGCGTCCGATCCCACCCGTCTGCTTTGACCCATGACGTCACAAATATGGCGGAAACGACCATAAACCACGATTCCAATATGGCGCATATAAAGTCGTTACATACAAATTATGAGGACAAAAATACATCGAAAAATGAACACACACACGTTCCACAAAAAGCCTAACGACACTAACGGGACAAGCGCAGGAAATAGGAGGTTTTTGGGTGGGGACAAACTAAATACAAACAAATTTAGACACCCACCCCCATACAAAACCACGCAAAATGACGAAAAAAAACAGACATCACAAAACTCCCCAAGTACCACTAAACACAATATCACCTGGAATCGGACACTTCCCTTGACCTATATAGGTCAACAGCAGCTACCGATCTCATAAATTAGGACCTAACACTTCCCTTGACCTATATAGCTCAAAAACATCTCCCGATACCAATACCAACATTCACAGCCACACATTGGGATCGAACACTTCCCTTGACCTGCTAAACTTACGACATCTCCACATACAGCCGTCCCTGGTCCGAGACGCTGGAACTTTAAGTAAGCCTCATTTCTTCATGATATACTGAACATTTCACGACTTCATCCAAAAATCCGAATAGTTGAAGAAATTTTATTAGAGACAACGCACTGTCCCCCATCATAGCTGATAACTGAAAACTGTTGACCCTGTCAGTCATATCCATACCTACCGAAGACATAAAAAAGCAATTTACCAAAATTCACACACGACGCCACACTCGCAAACTAAACCAAAAACATCACCTAACACACCACCAGAGAGCACCACCGATCGCATCAAAACGACACCTACAAACACGCCACTCTCACAAACTAAATTCCGCGCCGTCTTGACGTCACACACCACAACAGCCTTACGTCACGGGTCAAAGCAGACGGGTGGGATCGTACACTTCGGTCGACCCAAGGCAGGTAAATATAATATGGATATGAGAGCAGTGTTTCTGAGCTTGATACTAAATTATTTGGCACAGTGATTAAGACACTGATCATATTAATATTCACAAGGAGCTGAGTATATGCTTCTATTGGAATGCTGAAATCTGTGTGACCTCTCAGTTATGCACGTATGTGAGGCAACAATGCTTGGTTTTACCCACATTGTAAGTGGAATGTAATAACATTCTTAATTTCAGAAAGTGTTGCTTTTTGTAGATGCCGCATGGAAATTTATTATCGAGAGCTAAAAATAGTACAGCAAGAAGAAGAAGAAGATAAAAAATGTTAACTGCAAGGTTGGAAAACTACATTTATATCTACTGTCATTTCACATATGTTGCTGGAGTACATGAATTCTAGTTTCCTTAGTTTTAAAGTGTAACCCTATTTGAATCACTTCATGATGATTTTCAAATGGCAGTGGTACAATTGTACCACTGTGCCTCGAGAGTGTCAAGTTACTTGAGGCAGAGTTGGATATGAAAAAAAATACTGTGTTCATTGCCACAGGTACGCATGAACCATTTTGAAAGTGGTGTAGTCCCGAGTCATGACTGTGCAATTTTCAGTTAAGAGAAGAAAATTCAAGAAATCTAGGTCTCTCAGGAAATATGTTGTGATGGCAAAAAAGAAAAAAGTATACAGGGGTATGAAACCATAAATATTATGTAGTCATCCAGTTGTGTGACTGAAGCCAAGTAAATACAAAGATCACTGTGTCACAGACCATGGAAATTGGAAGCAGAACATCTAATATTAAATGTTTCCGGGAGGATTTACTTATAAAGTTGGTTCTCTATTCAAACAGAACAAAATGCAAAGTTTTATTTTGTATATACACATACATATGTGTAAAGATTAAATAGTACATCATGAACTATTGAGATCTTTACTTTATCCCCAAATGAGAATCATTTGGTGAGAAACTGGCTTAAAAAAACACTTTGGAAGTTAGCCTGATTGACTCAGCAAACCCCTATTTCTGTCCCTTTATTAAAGGCAGTTGCTGCTGTGATGCATATGGCAATTGGGATTATTATGGGATCCCTCAGTCTGCAACCACATGATGCTGTGGACAGAGAGATTCTAACGCTTCTTCACACACATTCTCCACCTGTTCGTAATCTGTGCATACCTCAATGTGCATCATATTCTATGGTACTCTGCCTCAGGTGATGGGCTATTCTGGGCCTCTTGCTACTCAAAGATGTGGGTAGTTCAGTACAAAGAGAGCAGCAATGGCTCAAAGCTATTCACTGCCATCAATCTTTCATTATGGTTTCATGTGCTTTTTGCGCATTGTTCAATCTTGTGAGTTTGATGTCGTAGATTCAGTATCGTCAATGTAAAAGCTAGTGGTGTATGACCATATGTCATATTTCAACAGTGTGTATTTAATGTTTTGACAAGAGGGTAGCTGTAAGATTTATTGGGTTCTCCTCTACATTTAAAGGTGGTGAAAAGTTTTGTGCTACTTTCATAAATGGGGAACATTAAATAATGTTTAAAGATGCTGCCACAGGTTTTCACACAAATATCATAGACATTACTCGGGCACCCATTAAAAAAACCCCTATACAATGCAAAATTAGGCTACGCGCTGACAACTACTTTTTTGATGTATTTGTAAGGTACTACGCTAAAATAAAGCACATCTGTTGTCGTATTTTGAGGCCTGTTGACTCCATTTATTGTTGCAAAGAATAAAGGTCATTTCACTGATTTTATTTGTTTTTACTTAAATTTCAAACTGTATCATGTGGTCCTCTATGCCTGGATGATCTTACTTTTTATGTTGTTATGTCATTTCTTTGCGCACATTTCCTTATCATGTAAGGTTAATACAGGGGATAGAGAACATTCAAAAAAGAGTAGTATGCTTAATCACAGGTTTTTTTATGTAAGTCGGATGACTTCAGACACACTCATCAGCACAGGTTATTGTAAGATTGTGAAACTATGCATGTGATATTTCTGATATCACAGGTGCTATTATGTAATGCAATGTGTACCAGTATTCTTTTATCACCTGAAGATAGTCAGAACATCGTAAGTAGTCGTGAAATAAATTTGGATGGAGAAAAGAAATCTCATTGTGTAGCTACTGCACATCTGCTTTTATTTTGAAAGCCAATTTATGACAGCTTTAATTAGAATTCATCTATGATTATACAAGAAGTGTAAGCATGCCAAGTTAGAGCAATACCCCATTCACAAGCATGAGAACAAAACTGCCATTGAAGACTGACAAAGGTACATTTTATGTACATAAATCAAAACACACCAATTACCAATCACTTGAGAAGAGAGATGCACCACATGAACATATTTGAACATTAAATGGCAGTCGGGTGTCATATTGGAGTTAAAATCATCTGGGCTGTTGGACCATGTCATATTTCTCCAAACAATTGATGTTTCGATCTCTCTTCTGGAATGTTCTTCAGGATCTTGTGGTGTCACCTTCTCTTATAAAGGGGAGTTTTCTTGCACTTGTGCTGGAGAAGTGGGATTATTGGGTAAAAAACCTTTGACTACCATTGGTGAGCCATTATCATCAGATAACAAGAGAAGCTTTCCTGTACTAATGCCAAAGAATGGGGTTATTGGCTAAAACTTCTGTGGCTACCTTTGGTGGGTCAACATCATTGGTTGGAAAGGGATTTCACACACATTTATGCTGGAGAACAGTTATGGGTTAAAATTCCTCCTGCTACTATTGGTGGGTCCACACCATTAACTTGAAGCAAAATGGACAGAGGTGCAAAGAATCGGTTCATTTGATACCTATAGTGAGTGGAATTAACTCGCCATCTTACTTTTTAGTAAGTCATTTGTCTGGAAAATTGAGACATCTAGTTGGAAAAACCAGTCCTTTTGTCAAAGATTCAAAACATTTTTTAGAAATGATATGCACAGTGAAGATAGCAGCTGACATTCTTGTTAGCTTTGATGCGACATCCTTATTTATACCAGTATCAGATACACTGAAGATCATAAGTGAGAGAGTTGCTCCAGATGTCTGTGACTTCATTGGGTTATGTCTTTGCTTGAGCTATTCTAAATGGAGTAGTGAATTCTATGAACAGTCTGACAGTCTTGCTATGGAACCATCCTTGTTGCTAGTAGCAGTTGACATTTTTATGGAATATTGTTGGCTCCTCTATGTGGATGACACATTTGATATATGGCCACTTGGCGAAGAAGAGCTTCGTGTGTTCCACAATTTCTTAAGAGGTACTCACCACAAAATCAATTTTATTTTGGAGGTTGAGAATGAGATCAGTCTCCTGTTTCTATATGTGTTGGTATATAGAAGATCTGACAATAGTCTAGGAAACAGTGTGTATAGAAAGCCTACTAACACACACAGGTATTTAGATGCCATTTCAGACCACTATCCAGCTCAGAAGCAAGCAGTGCTCGACACACTGTCTTCATGTGCATTCTGTATCAGCAACGACAACAGCTTGGAACTGGAGTTTGATTTTTTAAAGAAGACAATGAAGGCCAATGGCTATGGCGGTTTGTTCATAGCTGGGGCTTTTAAGTGAAATGTTAATTATAGTAATAGGAAGGATGAAGAACCTCCTCCTCAGTCTTACTGTTTGTCTCTGGGGTTTTACCATTTGTTTCTGGGCTTTTACCGTTTGTTTGTGGGACCACTGATTACCTAAGCAGAATTCTAAGGAAAAATGGTCTTCAGACCACTTTCTTCAGTATAAAAAAGAGAGAGAGAGAGAGAGAGGAAAAGACCTTTTCTGACAGAAAATGGATGCACCTGATTGCCCCCACAGTGTAGATGTCTATGAAATGATGTGTGGCTGCAGCAAAGTGTGTCTAGGTGGAACAGGGAGGGCTGTTAAAGAACATATTAAGGAACACATTAAACAAAGCATGAAGTTGGTGCTAGGGGAACAGCACAAGAACTATGACCTCGACATTGATTTCAATGATGTGCATGTGCTGGCTAAGGAAACCAACATTTATAGAAGAAAAGTTGATAAATAATGGAAATTTCTAAGAACACATGTAACTTCAGTAGAGGGGCTGGCTGTAGGCTTCAGGCAGTATCATGGCTCCCCACCATCAATGAAGTGAATATTCGTCTGCAGCGTGCGAGCAATATGAACAACATCCTGGAAACCATCTCTGCAGACATTTGAATAAACATTCACTATCTCGTGCTCTGCCCATTTCGCTCCCAGCCAATGGTGTGCACTGACTCATAGCAGCAAGAAGAATTTTAACCAGTAACTCTTCTCCAGCATATGGGAAATATATATGTCCATGTCTTGGCTCTTGGGGCTCTTGGTGAACTATTTTAGTAATATCACCCTTCTGAATCTGCTTACTGTGTTCATCCCCTGGTCTGCCTCTATGATTTTTACCACCCACACTTTCCTCCAGTACTAATTTGATGATCCCTTGACGTTTCAGAAAGTGTGCCATCATCCAATCCTTTCTTGTCAGGTTGTGCAACAATTTTCTTTTCTCCCCAGTTTTGTTCAGTACCTCTTCATTAATTACATGATCTACCATCCTAACCTTCAGCATTCTTCTGTAGCACCACATTTCAAAAGGTTGTATTCCCTTCTTGTCTAAATTGTTTATTATCCATGTTTCACTTCCATGCATGGTAACACTTCATACAAATACATGCAGAAAAGACGTTTTATCAATAAAGTGTATATTTGATGTTAACATATTTCGCTTCTTCAAAAACACATTTCTTGCCATTACCAGTCTACATTTTATATCCTCTCTACTTCAGCCATCATCAGTTATTCTGCTGCCCAAATAATGAAATGCATCTAATACCCTAAGTGTCTCATTTCCTAAGATAATTTCCTCACCATCACCAGATTTAATTCGACTACATTCCATTATCCTTGTTTTGCTTCTGTTGTTCACCTTATATCCCCCTTTCAAGATAGTGCCCACTCCATTCAGCCGCTCCAAGTCCTTTGCTGTCTCTGACAGAATTACTGTGTCGTCAGCAAAACTCATAGTTTTTGTTACTTCTCCCTAAACTGTAATCCCTAATTCAAAATTTCTTTCATTTCCTTTACTGCTTGCCCAATGTACAGATTGAATAACATTGGCGATAGGCTAGAACCCTGTCTCACTGCCTTCTCAACCATTGTTTCCCTTTTATGCCTCCCAACTCGTATAACTGCCTAAATAGCCTTTTGCTCCTGGTATTTTACCCCTGCTACCTTCAGAACTTCAAAGAGAGTGTTCCAGTCAACATTGTCGAAAGCTTTTTGTAAATCTATAAATATTATAAATGTAGATTTCCTTTTCCTTAACCTATCCTCTAACCCAAGTTGTAGGGTCAGTACTGACTTACGTGTTCTTACATTTGTCTGAAATCCAAACTGATCTTCCACAAGGTTGGCTTCTACCAATTTATCCATTCTTCTCCAGATCTTTCCACTATACAGCCTTCTTTTGTGATTTGTAGATGAAGAATTAGTGATGATTAATTTAAACTCTGTGCAAAATTCTACCTGGTGGCTTCCACTTTCATTCCTTTCCCCTGATCCATATTCACCAACTGTTTTTCTTTCTCTTCCTTTTCCTTCTGTCAAATACCAGTCCCCCATCACAGTTAAATTTTCGTCCTCTTCAACTATGTTTAAATAATTTCTTTCATTTCATCATACATTTCTTCAATGTCTTCATCTGTGAAGGTATTTGGCATATAAACTTGTATGAATTCTGCATTACTTGTCTATTGTAGATGCCAAAGTTTTTCATATGGATAGGTCCTGTAATAATTTTAAAAATGGCAGACATTTTAATTGTATTTTCACTTGCGTGTAATTTTGGTTTTTGCATTCTTCAGGTTATAATTTTAATTTAAAATATTTTTTAATTTGAATTTAATTTTAGTCTGTATTAAACCAAGTTTCAGTGATAAACAAACTACACAGTATACAATTTCTCAATTACGGCTAAAGAAATGTAATGGGATTAATTTCAGGTTGCAGATTATGAAATTCTGAGACAGTATTATAAAAAGAAATGTTGCGTAAAATAAACATACTGCAGTTAACAGGTAGTTCAAAATTACCATTCCATATTACCACAATCTACTGTAAGAAACATCACCAAACAAATTTTTGTAGGAAATTGTGTTTATGATAAGGGGGATGGGTTGGGAATGATGAACTAAACACATCAGAAGATGAGCCTGTTGAAAGTGGCTCACAGAAGAATCTGAACTGAGGTATGGAGGACATTAAAGGGGAGCAAATATTGACTTCAGATATGAAGCATTGATTTTTATTGTAAATCGTTTATGGTAAATGAGTCTAAATTTTAATTTAATTACTTCAATTAAATTTTGTAAAGTTGTTTAGTGTGGCCTAAGTCATTTGTGGAAGGAAGAACTTTAGTCAATTATTCATATTGCTAATGAACATAGATGAAACTGCAGACATTTATCTTTTAATCCTCTAATAGTGGATATAACAATGAGGCAGTTATTTAATTTGTGTGTGATAATCTTTACTCTGATGTGAATTTTAAGCACTTACCACCATACTGACAGTTTTGGTATGTCATGGCAGAACTTCTGTGTAGAATCATCTAAGACTATGATATTTCAATAGGTAAATACTGTGCTATTCTTGAGGTACAAACTACATGCAAGACTGTTTGTGCTGTGTCATATAATTCTATGACTGGCAGAGTTGCACCGGCACACAACATGAAAAAGTACTAACAGGAGGAACAAATGTGAGGGGTAGTCATAAAGTTGTAATTATGCTTTTTGTAGCCGTCTGTATTGGCTTCTAAAAACTGCAACATTTCCACATATGCTGGAAATGAATTAACATGATACTCCACTTTATCAATGGGCTACACCATTTTCTTTTGGCTTCCTTAATGGAGTGCAAGAGTATAAATTGGAAGAGAGTGGTCATCAGGTATGTCTTAATATCCCCAAACCTATGGAAGGATTTCCAGAAAGTGAAGCTACGACTAAAACGGCTCACAACAGGCCTAGCAGTAGATGGGTAACTGTAAAATCGAAGGGGAGCGCTTACAAACATATTAACAATAAACATAGGCAGGACTTTGTGTTACCATTAAATAACAAATATTATTCGCTTCAAAACACAGATGACTTTGAAACTGTATCAGCACACTCATCTGATAAGGTGGTGCAGGACTCTCAAAACTTAGCGAACAGCCAAGTAAGGTATAAGAAAAAACGTAAAATCAAGATTTATTCAGACAGTTACGCCAGAGGATTAGCAGCTATGTTAACGGAAAGCGGACCTCGTGTGATTAACGAGTTTGAAATAGAAGGTACCATTAAATCAGGAGCTGGTTTACGAGATGTTTCAACACCAATAAAGAAAGAAAGCACAGTCCTCGTGGACAGAGACTTTGTAGTGGTAATGGCCGGAGCAAACGACATCAGCAGAAACGAAAGGAAGATTGCTACTTCGACACTGAAGAAGACTCTCGGAATGTTAACCCACACCAACGTGATTGTTGTTAATGTGCCTTATCGACATGATTTGCCCCAGTGGTCATGTGTGAATAAGGAAGTGGAGCAGACAAACAAGGAGTACAAAGCTATCTGCAAGCACTTTAAGAATGTTTCCTTAATTAACACCAGTAGTTGTAGCAGAGAATGGCATACCAAGCATGGTCAACATTTCAGTTATCTAGGTAAACGTGTTTTAAGTGATACAATTATTGGAATAGTATTGGATAAGCTAGAGAAGGAAAAAAGACCAGTAATGTGTTTGGATTATGTTTCAACTGAGATGACAAAAAACTTGTGTGCATAGACCAGGTTGGGTGTTCTAGTAACATAAGGACACAACCTGGTCAACTTTCATGCAGTAACAGTAGGTCATGTCAACTAAGAGAATATGCAAAAAAAGACATGCCTAAAGTAGAGTTTAAAATATGCTACCTCAATATTCAGGGCATGGCAGATAAAAACTTAATTGTCAACGAATTTTCAAATGAACACGTGATATATATTCTATGTTTAAGTGAACATTGGTGTAAAGAGGATGAGCTTGGGTACAAAGTATTGGATGATTACACACTACTTAGTTGCTATTGCAGAAAACAGCACTTACGTGGTGGGGTAGCAATATATGCAAAAACACCTCTTGCACCAAACTGTGGCAGGATAGATCTCAATACCCTTTGTGATGAAATGCATTTTGAAATGTCAGGTCTAGTAATTGAGAGCCTTAAGCTAATGGTAGTAGTAGTGTACAGGCCACCTCGTGGTGACCCCCATATCTTTCTGGAGAAACTTGAGGAACTCTTAATGTACATATGTATACCGAAATGGAAAAAATACAATGTTGTCATTGGAGGGGATATCAATTCAAGTTTTGATGTCCTGCAGGACAGAAAAACTGTGACAGAGCTCAAAAATATGCTTCGACAATTTAACCTGTACTATGTTAACTGCAAACCTACCAGAGGCTCATCCTGTGTAGACAATATATTTACAAATATTAAGAGAACTTGTATGTCCACTGATGTAATTAGTTTCCCTTTCTCAGACCATGATGCAGTATATCTTAGTCTTAATAATGTAACTTCAGACTGCAGCAAACCAGAAACTAAAACTGTGATTACTAGACCAGTGAGCAGAGAGAGTATGGATAGATTTAGACATGCCCTCACTTATTTCAGTTGGGACACATGTTTTATTAGGCTTCAACACTGTTCAGCTGATATTGTATTCACAAAGTTTTTCTCCGTCTTTTTAAATGTATTTGAAAATAACATCCCTCTGAAAAAATGTACAGTGAATATTAGTAGTAGTTACAAGAAAAGGAAAACGAAGGAATGGTATACTCCACAGTTAGGGCAACTGAAAAATACTGTTATGCTGTATTCTAGTCTGTACAAAACCAGTAAATCAGAACTGTATAAAGACCTTTATGCTAAAGCTAAATGCAAGTATAGGAAGGCAATAAATGAAGCAAAGAAACTGCATAACATAGTAAACATTGAAAAATCTAATAATAAATGGAAGAAAGCCTGGAGTGTAATACACTCCATTGCACACACTAAACACAAAGAGGAAATTGCCATTACCCCAGAAGAATTTAATAAATATTGCATTCAGTCCATTGAAGAAATTAGTAGTTCAATAATGAAACCACCTGAAAATGCACTTAGTATTATGGACAGCTGCTTTGAAAAGCTTCCCCCAAGCACCTTCACTTTCACAGAAGTGAGCCCAAAAAATATCCTAAAAATAGTGAAAAATTTCAAACCTCCAGTTAGTGTTGATTACTATGATATGTCATGTAATTTGTTGAAAGATGTTATTGATTGTGTGATTTATCCTTTAACCTTTTGTGTTAACAGATGTCTAGTTGAAAGTAAGTTCCCCGACATACTAAAAATTTCTAGCGTTGTGCCCATATACAAAAAGGGGAAAAGAACTGTCCTGCTAGTTACAGACCTATATCCATAACCCCAGTGTTTTCAAAAATTTTAGAAACTATTATGTATGAGCAAGTTAGTGCCTACTTGGGTAAACTAAATATAATTAGTGATAAACAGTTTGGATTTAGGAAAGGTAAATCCACAACGGATGCAATGGACTCCCTCGTAAAATTAGTCCTAGATGTGTTCGAGGCTAGGGACTATGCCCAGGCCACATTTTGTGACCTGAGCAGAGCCTTGGCTGTGTAGAGCATGACACTGTGCTGAATAAGCTAGTTTACTATGGTTTTGATGACAACAGTATAAATATGTTCAAGTCTTTTCTAGAGAACTGTCAACAAATTGTGTGCATTGGTAGGGAGAAATCAAATTTGGTTAATGTTAGGTACGGAGTGCCTCAAGGGTTGGTGCTTGGACCTTTACTGTTTATACTAATGATTAATGACCTGCCCTTATTCATAAATTCTCATACAATATTGTATGCTGATGATACAACTTTTCTACATAAAAGCTCTGATCTAGGTACTCTGAAAACACTGACCGAAAATACCCTTGCTCAGTCCTCATTATGGTTCAAAGCTAATGGCTTCTTGCTAAATCAAAACAAAACCCAGACACTTTACTTTAGCCTCAAAGAGATTCCTAACTACCAGGAATTAAGAACAGTTAAATTTTTAGGTGTTACTATTGACAATAAATTGATGTGGGAACCACACATTAAAAATATATTGGCTAGGCTTTCAAGAGTTATTTATCTAATTAGAAATTTAAAAAGACATGTTCCCAATGACTATGTGAGATCAGCATATTTTGCCTTCTTCCAAAGCATCATCTCTTATGAAATTTTACTGTGGGGTAGTAGCTGTCATGTAAATGACATTTTACTTTTACAGAAGAAAGTAATAAGAATAATATTGGATTCTGATAAAACAGAACATTGTAAACCTCTGTTCATTAAATTGCAGTGTCTTACAGTAGTAAACTTATTCATCTACTATGTTTTAATGTACATTAGAAACAATGTTTCTAATTTTGTGTTGAGAAGTGATATTCATAGCCATAATGCTAGAAACAGAACATCTGTAGACGTACCATATCATAGATTATCAAAATCGCATAACTCTTACCTAGTTCTTGGGCTAAGGATGTTTAATAGACTAAGTGCTGACTTTAAAGAACTGCCTGTAAATATCTTTAAAGCTAAATTATACAAGCTACTAGTGGACAATCCGTTTTACACCATTGATGAATTCTTTGAAGATGAAAATACTGTATTCTAATGTGTACCTATTTTATGTAAACCAATTTACATCGATATAGTAGTTTATGTAGAATTATATGCTCTTGACTTTGTCTCTTGCTGTAATCACCTGAACGACAATAAAATTATTATTATTATTATTATTATTATTACTGTGGCGCAGGAAATTCAGTATGTAACAGGACTATGGACATGTATTTGTAAACAAAACAATGTAACAAACGTCCAGCATGCTGGAGTAGCTTGGGTCAGCAATTTCTGTTAATCAGTAGAATGAAAAACCGGTCTGTTGCAAATTTTTACGTTTTATTCATTCAGTGGCTGGCTTCGGGCCGAGACCCATTTTCAAATCATCCTGCATGGCAGAAAACCAAATTTACACTCATGCATAATACAGTTGTTACCAAATTCTTAAGCGTAGGCCAAAAAAAACAGAGAACATATCATTTTTAAACTTACATAACAAAGTCAAAAATGTCACTTCCAAAGATGTCAAAAATGTGCAATGAACGTTTACAGTGCATACAGATAATGGCAGTTCACTACTCCTGCTGCTGTTAGGAAACCTTGGGAAAGGGGTGCCCTATCAGGATATAGGAAACCTTTTTATTTATTAAAATGTTCTCCAATCATCAATAATACAACAGTTCATATCATAATTGTACAAGTCCACAATAAAATTAATACTTTTTAAAATATTTAATGAAAAGAGTCAAATACTTAAAATCACTGACCAGTAATACACAGCAGTGCCACATACATGCCAACATGGTATACAATTTTGTAATACTACATATTACTGGTGAATCATTTTATGTATTTGACTCATTCTGGTAAAGGATTTTAAAAAGTTCTCCTATTGTTTTTGTTTTCTTTTAATACTAATGTTGCTGTTCACATTTGATGATTTTCATGTTCCGACATGACATAAAACTTTGTAATATGTGCCATATGTGGCACTTCTGTGTATTACTAGTCAGTGATTTTAAATGTTTGACTCTTTTTGGTAAAGATTTAAAAAATATATTAATTTTTTGTGGACTTGTATGGTTATTATATCAATTGTTGTGTTCTTGATGATTGGAGAAAATTTTAAAAAATAAAAAGGTTTCCTGTCTTCTGATAAGAGACGTAAAATGAAAACAAAATGGATTTCTGTGGCCGGGAGCTATCAAGTGAATCAAAATACATTCACATAATTACGGAAGGCTAATATACGTTATTAGTTTCAGATTTTATTTTACTTCCACTTTTCTGACAGGCATGCATTAATCGCATTGTAGAACAATGAAGGTATTTTTTTCGGTTTGCTAAAGAAATTTGGTTTTTATTAATCTTTCACGCTGAGGCAGTCAATGTGTTTGAAACAAAGTGTTTAGTTCCACACTATTGGCTAATTTCCACTGCTCGCTGCATTTCAAATGCACGTTTTCATCTTCTAGCACGTGTGACATTATGCCGTAATAAAGAATCAAAAATGAGTTAATACAGTACTGGTACTTCAAGAAAATTTACATCCCGAAACCCACACAGAAAAGCTTAATATCAGTTCGAGGCCTACTTCATTGGGAATCTGGACATACGACTGTGCTCTTTAAGTATGCACTTCAAATGTGCCATTTTAGTATGGTTCACGAAATTCTGATGCTCTTGGAGTATCCTCTGATTTCTTCTTTTGTGACATAATGTAAGATCTTGTAATGTTTTACATGTATGAACATACGGGCTTCCTGCATCATATCAGCTGCCAAAGCGCGGTGGCGCGTTATCTGGCGCTCTCTGACGACTACTGAAACGAACCTATTTCTAACAGGTCGCGGGAAAATGATGCGAATGGTGGTTTGAAAAGTGTTACTTTCAAAGTAAATTTCCTTTTACATAAATTGAACTATGTGCGAGAATGTACGATGAATTTCTTAAACCACAGAGCATTTGATGACGAGCCATCTAGTAGAAGTATTTCAAGCCCAGAAGATCTGACATTCATGTCATTATTATGAGCAAATTGATGTAGTGCTAAGGGAAGCTCTCTCTCCTCTGCGGTAGCTAATTTATATGTGGATAATTTTGAGGACAAATCACTGGACTCGGCTAAAAATTTTACTGGCGCATTTGTGCGATATATCTTAAAGTGTAACACGCGCAAAAAATATCAACATTATATGTGAAAGCTTAGCTTCTCTTGCCGCTTACTAACCTTAGAGACCAATATTATATGTGAAAGCTTTGCTTTTCTTGTAGCAATGCTATGTATATTAATTTAAACATTAACTTTCCTGTTTGTGTATCCGCGCTATTTAACAGTGATGATGCTATTAGCTGACTACATCACGTGTCCTATGCTCTGAATGTTCGGTGTCACTGGCTGGTGGGATCACGTCACAAGAGCTATGACTGGCTTACAAAAGCGCATCGCACTCTCAATTACAATGGTTCGGAAAGTAACATGCGGTGTTTAGTGGAATTCGAATTTATATTTTTGTAATACGAAAATATGCAGTGTACATGTTGCAGCACATCACAAATCTTTCCAAAAGGAGTCTTCTTCCCTAAGTTTCATTTTCTAAAGTGCCGGGAAATTCTACGCCCGTGTATAAAAACGTAACCATTCAAAGGATTGATAAGTTTTACAGTTCAGAGGGAAAATATACTGTCACTTAATTACACGGAAAAAGTGTGTTTTCATCCGGGAGGAAGTGTATTTTTAACCGGGAAATCCGGGAAAAATTCGGGAATTTTTTTCCTTGTCCACGTATACACCCTGTTTTCAGCTTTCTAAGTGTCATATTTAGTGGCTTCAGTTTTTCATAAAAATGACAGTTTTAACCAAAATATTGCACTGATGGAAGTTGAGGCATGTAACTTTTAATTGTGGCATACCTTTGCGTATTCTGACCAATTTTTATGTTTTCGGGTTTATTATTCAGCACCACTTATTTTTTTCTTAAAATCATATTTTTTGCCTGACATATTCATTTGATCATTTTGAGACTTTACAATGTTAACATAAATGTACTTAAGCTTACTCTGATGAAGTATGGAAAAGCTATTTTAATTTTGCTCTTAAATTGTGGTGCAATAGTTTGTTTGTTAAGCACAGGCACTTTGATGATGTGGCGCTGGTAGTAGTGAACTGGAGTAAGCCCTGGGGCACACTCACTCACCTCTGTACCTCTTACAATTGTATAGCACTTGTTTTGCCTCAAATTCCGCACAGTTGGCCCTTTGTTACTCTTCATTGTCTTCTGTTAGGCAGCGAGGAACCCAGTGGGCATTTATTATATTGAGAACACCAACTGGTGGATGTGAGAGTCTGCTCTACTAACAGAGACATCTAGTTGAGCAGCAAGGTGTTAAATTGTGATGCATTGATCACCCCGAATGAGTGTGTCTGCACATTCCAACAGTGCAGGAGTCACTGCTGTGTGTGGCTGGCTGGCATGCAAGAGATAGGACAAGTTTGTGCGATGTTGTTGCAGTGATGGCAAGAGACCTCGCCCAGTGACTCACCATGCTTTTGTTCACAGCCAGGTCTCTGTAGACATTCTGTAAATGCCTGTGAGTATCTGTGATGCTCTGGTTTTCTGCCAAAACAAACTGACAGCTCAGTGCTTGGAACACATCTGTTACAGATGCCTTTGTGAAGACTATGTTTAGCACCACCACCTGTTGGAACTTCATGAAACTATAGGAACTGTCTCCCACAAAATATTCTGTATTGTTTCAACTGAAACTGACTGAGAAAAAAGGATTTGTTGCATTACTTATTGAACACCACTTGTATATGCAGGGCTTGGTCAGAAATGAAAGTTACAGAGTTGGGAGCTCCAGAAGGCCAAGAATTTGCAAAAAATACTATTTTGGTAGTGGGTTGTGTGAGGCATGAGCAGTTAGGTAGTGGTAGGCATGATGGAAAAAGTGCAGAATGATAATTTAAGGGTCATGCAGTCGAGTCCTACCCAGAAGCTTATTTTTATTCTGTTTTTACGTTAGCTATGTTGCAAATAAACCAAAATAATGCTCAATATATTGTATTTAATAATATTTTCATAAAAGGCAGATAAGGAAAATTTGGAATTGCAAATAAATTTACAAGAAAAGATTGTACTTACAGCACCCATGAGGTCTCTGCAAACAACTTTCAAGCAAAGGATTGTAAGGCATACATGAGAATATCTCATATAAAATTACATCCTTTTATTATTTTACAGTTGATGATTTACATATCCTGGGGTTATATTCATGATAAAGGAAGTAGTTATTTTCTTGGAATTTTGCACACATTATAAATACCGCAGAAACAAACAAACAAACTTGGTTTACAGTAGTGCACGGAAAGTTCTGGTTGGGAATAATGAATTATTTAGGAATAAAGAGATGACTCACCTAAAGGCAGAAGTGCTACATCGTTGACAGACACACAAATAAAAGGTACAGAGCTTTGCTTTGCTAGCTTTCAAAATGAGATTCCTTTTTCAAACTGTAGGAGAAGCATGTGCACTCGCACGTGTAGGGAGACGTGTGTGTGTGTGTGTGTGTGTGTGTGTGTGTGTGTGTGTGTGTGTGTGTGTCTTTTCTCCTACAGCTTGAGAAAGAAAGGAAGCAAAGCAAAGCTCTGTACCTTTCGTTTGTGTCTGTTGACCAGCACAGCAATTCTGCCTTTCAGTGAATCATCTCTTTATTCCTAAATAATTCATTAAACTTGGTTTACATTCATAAAAGGTTTTCTCTCACTGCACACTTTGCACTTTGGCAGTGAATCACGTGTAATGCTGCTTAGAGGTCAAAATGAAACTGTCATTATATGAAGTCCTGTATGCTTTCATTACAATCCTTTCTTGGAAATTTATTTACTGTCACAAATTTTTTATTGCCTTTTCTTTTCATGTCTTTTATCAAAATGTCAATAAACATGGCATATTGCGCATTATTTGGCTTATTTGCAGTGTAAGTAATGTAGAAATTGAAAATAAAAAAAAAATTCTTGACTCCATGACTGTTGGATTACCATTCTGTAACCTTTCTGCCATGTCAACTGCTGCCTGCAACAATGTTTATGTAAATGGGTTATGCCTTGACCAGCCACTGCCAAAACTGTAATTTTTTTCTAACTGTAGCTTTGACTTCTGTCACTTACATGTCTGGCTAAGCCATACATATGCCATAAATTTGGAAAAAATTGGTGATGACGAGTAGACACTGTACCCTTGTCAGTGTTTCATTTAAACTGTTGTAGCACAGCAGTTAGGTGTCAAATGTCAATGAAAATTTCAGGAATTGTTAACAACATGCCTTTATTATATTTAAAACATATATGTTCACATAAAATGAACTTATAATGTGTTATACTTGTATCAATTTTTGAAATAAATTCCTACTCCCCAGTCTCTCCTCAGTAGTTTCCCTAAGTTCTGTTCTAAAACCAAGTATGTCATGTGTATGAACATCCCACTCTGTCTTTTCAGTGGCTTGATAATCTGTATTTAAATTGTGCACTGAAATATTTAGTAGCCACTCCACTCGTGCTTTTCTTTTCACGGATGTAGTTTGTGGATCTTGATTTCTTCTATCTCACTCACTTTTTGACAAAGATCATAATGGTGTCTCAGCACAGATATCCCTACACTTAGGTGATGAAGTAGTGTTGTCGATTGTCAACAGATGGCAGAGCAATGCAGTTTTACCTGTGAGTCTGCAGCTGGCAACTGTGGTTGGTGTACCATCACTTCAGACACTAATGGCAAGTGAGTACTTTCTCAGGTTCCTGGCTTGAAGAATTAAGGTATAAATTTGTGCAAGTCTTCTATTTTTGTATGTGTTATTCTCCAACCTGTCATGACTTGAGTGATTGTTCCTTGACTTGCAGGTGCTTCCCCTTTGCTGTCCTCCTTCATCACACATGAGCAACCGGTATTTAAATTTCTATAGTTGCTACTGAGTCGGTCAGAAGGGAAATAAATGTGCTGTGTGTTGACCAAGGCATGTTTGCCTTAGAGTATGATCTAACTTGTGGAAAAATCAGCCATAAATTCTTTTAATGAAGATCCTGAAAAGCTTGTTCTGCCCATTAAAAGGGCAGTGTCGTAGTTCTGCTGGATTGACATGCGTATATCCACAGTGATTTGCCTTACTGCAGGTTCAGTGCTGTTCTGAGAAAGATGTATAGGCAAATCAACTCTCCTCAATAGAAGCTCATTGTGGGAGACCAGTAAGTCTCCACTCTATTGCTGCAGTAGCCCTAGATTCTATGGCCTTCCTAAAGTTCACGAGGAAGGCATTCCTCTTCAATCTTTGACATATTGTCTAGCTCAGCACCTAGATACTTTTGTTAAGTCATCAGGTAGGCTCATGCAAACAGAATAGTGTGAATTTAGTGAATTTCTTTCTCATATTGCAAGGATTGCACCTTAATAATTCTGTGTTTACATGTTTATTAACTTCCACATATTTTTCAGTTCAAGTTCTTAAATTTTCGTAATTCAACAGCCAGTTCCTTTGACTGTAGGTGTGGCTAATTGGAGCAGTTAGTCTCCCATAGTGTCCAATCTTTTTGTGGGAGATTTTAAAGGATGAGCCTTTGTGTGTGCTTCTTGATTAGGGAGAGATGTGGATGACACCTTTGTCATTTGCCCTTCCTCCAGTGATTCTCTGCACGTGTTTTTTCACCACAAAAACGCTTTCAGCCGTGGTATTCGATTTGCTGTAGAGGTCATAAAGGTTCCTTTACTTGACTTGATGGTTAGGAGATAAGGTGAAGCTAACATTAGGACATGGCTTGCTTAGGAATCCTTCTTACACAGATTTTTACCTTAATCCTTTCACTGCCACACATTTCTCAGGGTGTCAGATAAAAAGACCCTTGCGATTTTGCATTACATTTTAGAACCGTATAATAATTTGTGTAAAAGCTGAATTATTAAATATAAGAACTATTTTCTTCATTGTCGTTCGTCTTTTTTCTTAAGAGACTGAGGAAGAAGCGCCCAAGATGCTAACTTTTTTGTCTTTGTTAGGGAGTATTGTGACTAAATTTGGTTGTATTGGGAAGAAACAATGTGAAGTGTGTTATTCAACAACCCTTGAAGACCAGGCCCTGCTATGATGATTTAGGTCTGTATAAGGCTGGGATGTATCCCTTTCCCCTGAGATGTGGCTTGGTATATTATATCGGTCAAGCCATCACTGCAGTGAACCAAATAGATACATTTGTTTACAGGAGCCAAGCAAGTCTGTGATTGTAGAGCTATGCTTCACTACCGGACATGTCAAAGATTATTCTAATACAAAGATTTTAGTCTACTCTTCAAACTATTGTCCTGATGGAGTCAGTTGATATTACATTAAATGGGGGGGTTTTGTTTAAATTCTCTGTAGGACCCAGTTTACTCTTTCTTAAAACATCAGAGGTGTCAAGTTGAAACCATTTCTCTGTGTAATAAGCTGTTGGCTTAAGATAATAGTTGAGTGTAGTAATCTCTGATTTTTTTTTTTCATTGGCAGGTATTGATTATACTTGCCAGTTGTATTTTGTCTTCCAGTTTGCTTTCTTCTATGTTTTGCACAACAGATTTAAATCATATATGAACAATCTTAGTTACAGTTCATACCTTGAGAATGGGGAGCCATTTGCCTGCTGAAATATTGCCCATCTCTGACAATTCTACCTGGCTGCACTTTGAGATTTATGAACATTTACTTTCATTTTACCTTATAAAATAGGTTTACACTGACAAAGTACACAATGAGCTGGTTTTCTTTTATTGAGTGAACCAGTTTTTTTGATAATTACTACTGTGCTAAAAATTGATATTACTCTGAAACTGAAGATTTAAGGAACGATTCATCTCAGTCATTCAGGTATCATTCATGGCAATTACTGATCAAAGTCCATCAGATTATGCAGCCCACAAAAACATGAAAATAATTTTTTTGTATAAATTTGAGAATACCTTTTCACTGTTAAAATTGCCATCATATTTTAAAGTGTAAGCAATATTCAGTGATGACACATGTAAAAATTACGATATCAATACACTAATTGATTGTATGTCATCAAATCAAAGCACCAACGTGGCCGAGCACCCATCACACTTCACAAAACACACACCTTTTTGCTCACTGTGACAATCTCCAATAGCTTTTATTGTTTAGTTTCTTTGTTGGCACTGTGTAGAGGTTAGCTAAATTCTCTTCATTTCACCTTCATCATCTGCTCTGATGTTCTAGGTGCATGTCTTCTTCTAGGTGACCAGCCACTGCAGTTTAACATTAAGGAGTGACTTGTTATAAGATTGTCATATGATGCACTGTCTGTAGTATGTGAATGATGACTTGATAATTGCTTCTGTTTTTTAGCAGCTCCATCGTTGTCATAAAAAAAGAGATACCCTTTAAAATATCTGTTTGCATTTTCTGTATTTTATTACAGGTCGTGTTTAGAAATATGAAGGATCGTTATCCACCAAATGATGATTTACTTTGTATGTATAGTGTAGAGAGTGGCATTGAAGTTAGAGATGATGATCGTGTAGCAATTTTCACTGCTGGATGTTTAAAACCTGAAGAAGAAGTTACTTGGGTACCTGCTGCAAAGCACCCTTGGGCAAATGAGGTTTCAGTCGTTTTTCCAGGTATGTGGTCTGAATTTTGCACTTCATAGTTAGTGTGTTGAACTCATTTTCATTGTTCTAGTAGCTGCTTGCATGCAGAATATAAAACCCTTCTTATGTGTCATCTATGGTACACTTTTTATTTATACAAAGGCAATGGGCAATGTATAATGACATAAGTGTTTAAATTATTAATTAATTTTAACAAGTTGTTATATAAAAAGTAAGTTTTATATGTTCTGATTAAATGAACTTGTGCTTATTAAGACACTTAACTCATACTATCTGCCAGATACTTTAATTGTGAGGGGAAATTTTGCAATTTATACCATTACATGTAATGATTAAATGTAGCCCTGACAAAAAAAGTGAGTGTGGTGGGGGAGGGGGGAGGGGGGAGGGGGGGGGATTGTTTGTTCACTTCATAACCTCCTGTACAATTATGTTGACTATATTGACATATTTTCTTCACATTTCGTCATTACCATCCTTATTACTTGATCAACATTTATGAGACAAGAATGTAGGGCATAACGTATTTCAGTACTGTATGTGACAGTATCCTGATACAGGGTTTCCTTTTCCTTACCCCACTTATAGTTTTATTCTTTTCAAGACACAAAGAAGTTAAAGACAACAGCTGTCAGTGGGCACTGACTTTTATAAATGGGGAAAGTTAAAAATTTGCACCGGGCCAGGATTCAAACCTGAGGCTCCTGCTTACTAGGCAAATGTGCTGACCACGGCATTATTTTGGCACAGTGGTCAACACAACTGCATGGTCCACCTTAGCACTCCTCTCATAAGACCTAAAGTCTCAGCTTATCCACACACACATTATTGTCGTTACTCGCGCCATCTTGCCGATTCTCAAATGAGTTCGAGCTTGGTGTGGAGCTGCACTGAAGGGATCATTAGCTGTCATCACCTTAATTGTATAGATGAGAGTTTTTTCTGTCAGACGTACAGTGCAACTTCAAGAAAAGAAATTATAACTTCCAATTTTTTTTTTACGCAACCACAGTTTGCTGTACTAATGACACTCTTAAAGAGCCATCTTCAGATCCAGTTGCTGCATTGCATTTGATCTGAAGATGGTAGTTTGAGATGGTCAAAATCCATTATCTGTGAAGATAATTGTGACTGTCTCAGAACTTTGTTGATTTCATCACATTTTGCAAGTTATACTATCTGTTAGTGAATGTGTGTGTGTGTGTGTGTGTGTGATAAATTTGCTAACAGCACAAACAAAATTTATTCAAAGGTAACTTTGGTTGTGCTTCAGTTGAAATGTTTCAGTGCAGTTATGCCTGTTTATAAATTATGATATGCTGGTTTATGTAAATAAAGGAACAGTAATAATGGCAATAATATTAAAAGTTATGTGTTGAAATTTAGTCACACTGTAGAACTCATGACATTACATAAAACCTGAAAATAGATTTATAAAATGTTTGAAGTGTATGCAGCAGATGTCACTTTGGTAAGGTGTAAATAATGAAAGTGTGATTACTCCAAGCAGCAATGCACCATATACAGTAATATGTCAAGCTGTTAATTGTGCTCTCTGTGAGATTGATAGGCATTGTATGCCTTTTATTCTAGTAAAGTCACGTCAACACAGCAGCAGCGTTAGTAGAAACTCTGAGCAGCAAAATAGACATGAGATTACAGTTCAGGTTGGCATATAAAGCTGCCACTCCTATGCCCTGCAGTGTTTAATTTTGAAGATATTTGTCCACAAGATGAGTCTTAAGTCTCCAAGCATTCTCAAATTTGTATGAGATTGTAACCTATTGCAATAGCATAAGGTCATGCATAACTTTATGTATAACTTGCTCAGTCACAGTTTCACATGTAAAATTGTTGAAGGCCCTCTATGCCTGAAGCATCACTTTCATGGGTGTATAATAATGGAGTCTGCTTTCTCACCAAATCAAAATGGAGCTGTCACTTAGCAAATTAAGCTGACTCATTTGAAATAAGTTGATTTGCAGTTCAATGTATTTGTTCAGTGTGTGGACTCAACCATTCTTTTTTAAGACTTGTGGGGGGAGTGCTTATATAGCTGTTTACTTCATATACACCTCCATGAATTCTTGTCTGCATAACAGTCAATGATATGCGTTTGGGCACTGATGACCACGCTGTTTAGCGCCCGTAAACCTCAAACACACACACAACAGTCAATGATGAACCTTTCAGTGATGCTGAATCTGCAGTCAGAAATTGCTGAGATGGCCCGTGAACAAGTTGATAGTGAATCTTTTATGCCAACCAAGCATCAGTTTTTTGTGGAGCATTTAGATGACAAGTTCGGGGAGGTGGAGGGCTTGTCCAAAATGCGCTCTGGGTCAGTTCTTATCCAAACAGCATCATCTGCTCAGTCACGGAGGTTGCTCGCTTGTGACAAGTTGGGGGATGTTTCAGTTAGCATCACGCCCCATAAGAGTCTCAACATGGTCCAGAGTATTATCTTTCACAGGGTTCTTCTTCTGTAGTCAAACGATGAACTATGCGCCAACCTAGAACGACGAGGTGTTGACTTCGTCCGGCGTGTCCATCGGGGTCCGATGGGTAATCAGGTAGCCACCGGTGCCTTCATCTTGGCCTTCGAGGGTGATGACTTACCCGAAAGGGTTAAGGTGATGGTTTACCGTTGTGATGTGAAGCCATATATCCCTCCTCCGATGCGGTGTTTTAAATGCTGGAAGTTCAGGTACATGTCATCCCGCTGTACTTCCGGCATCACGTGTCGAGGTTGTGGACGTCCTTCGCATCCCAATACTCCATGTGCCACGCCTCCTATCTGTGTTAACTGCGGAGAACACCATTCCCCCTGCTCGCCGGACTGTAAGATATTCCAGAAAGAAAGGAAGATAATGGAATATAAGACCCTGGACCGCCTGACCTACCCCAAGGCTAGGCGGAAATATGAGCGGCTACATCCTGTGCCAATGCCATCAACTTATGCCACTGCTGCAACACCGGTACGATCCTCTCCCGTGTCGTCACGTACAGTTGCCACTCAGCTATGTCAGAATTCACTGGCCCACTTGGTTGTGGAGGCACTTCACTCTCTGTTGCTCCTGCTCCATCTACTTCAGGAGCAACACCACCCCAACCATCGGGGACATTAGTTCCCCCTTCCCAGCTGGAGAAGCGTGAGACTTCTTCGGCTACTCTCACCAGGAAGGTGTCCCTTGGGGCCCTCCCATCCCAGGCTTTGCCCAGTGCCAAAGCGGACACCCGCAAATTTCTGAAGCAACCACCTGTCGCTGGTCGTAGGGCCTCACGGTCATCACCCGTCCCTGAGACTGACCCAGTGAGGCCCTCCCAGCCAGACCCACCAAAGGCACAGCACGCAAAGCAGACGAAGAAAAAGGCTCCCAAGCATCCTGACATTGCGGTGGAGCCTGTCCCACCGCACTCTGCGTCTGAGGATGAGGTGGAGATTCTGGCGTATGCTGAGGACCTGGATCTCGCCAGTCCCTCAGATGTGATGGATAGCTGTTGCACAGGTAGTGACTCGGTAGCAGCAGGGGCCCAGGAGGCGTAATCTGCCTCCCCAGTCCCTTCACACCTTTCTCAGCCATGGACAATATCATCCTTCAGTGGAACTGCAGCGGTTTCTTCCATCATCTAGCTGAGCTCCGACAACTTATCAGCCTTCACCCTTTCTTCTGCATTGCTCTTCAGGAAACTTGGTTTCCAGCATTGCGAACCCCCGCCCTCCGTGGCTATCGGGGTTGTTATAAGAACCGGGCGGCTTATGAGAGGGTGTCTGGTGGCGTCTGCATCTATGTCCTTCACTCTCTTCACAGTGAGTCTGTCCTCCTACAAACACCTTTAGAGGCTGTAGCTGTTCGGGTGTGGGTGCCACAGGCTGTTACCGTCTGCAGTCTTTACCTTCCACCGGATGGTGATGTCGCGCAGCATGTCCTGGCTGCTCTGATAGCCCAATTGCTGCCACCTTTCTTGTTACTGGGCGACTTCAACGCCCATAACCCTCTGTGGGGTGGGTCAGTGGCAACATGTCGATCTTTCCATTTTAAATAATGGTGCCTTCACACATTTCAGTGTGGTGAATGGCACGTACTCCGCCATCGACCTTTCGATCTGCAGCCCTAGCCTCTTACCTTCTGTCCAATGGAGTGTGCATGACGACCTGTGTGGTAGTGACCACTTTCTGATCTTTCTGTCACTGCCACAGCATCACTCTTCTGGGCGCTCTTGCAGATGGGCTATGAATAAGGTTGACTGGGACCTGTTTTCCTCCACTGCCGTTATTGACCCTGTTTCTCATGAAGCCATTGATATGGTGGTTCACTCAGTCACCCCCAGCATCATTACTGCCGCAGAATCTGCCATTCCCCGTTCTTCTAGGTCCCCTCGGCAGAGGACTGTGCCTTGGTGGTCGCCTGAGATCGCTGAAGTGATTAAAGATCGCCGGCGGGCACTCCAGTGTCACAAGCGACATACCTCCATAGAACACCTCATCGCCTTCAAACGGCTGCGTGCGCGGGCCCACCGCCTTATCCACCAACACAAGCAGGAGTGCTGGGAGCGGTATGTCTCCATCATTGGCCTTCATGTGTCTCCATCGCTGGTCTGGGCCAAGATTAGACGCCTCTATGGCTATCGGACCCCTGTCAGCGTCCCTGCGCTCTCACTGAATGGAGCAGTTTGTACTGCCTCCGACGTAATTGCAAACCGCTTGGCAGAGCATTTTGCTCTGAGTTCCACTTCTGCAAATTACCCACTGGCCATCCGCTCCATTAAAGAGCGGATGGAACGTCGGAGCCTTTCATTTCGCACCCATCGTCCTGAATCCTACAATGTTCCATTCAGTGAGTGGGAATTTCACAGTGCCCTAGCCGCTTGCCCTGATACAGCTCCTGGGCCAGATCGCATCCACTGTCAGATGCTGAAACACCTTTCAGTGGACTGCCAGCGACGCCTCCTCGACCTTTACAACTGTATTTGGGTCGAGGGTGAGTTTCCGTCGTAGTGGCGGGAAAGCATTGTTCTCCCTGTTTTGAAACCTGGCAAGAACCCTTTGGAGGTGGACATCTACCACTCCATTAGCCTCACCAACGTTCTTTGCAAGTTGCTTGAGTGGATGGTGAGCCGGCGATTGAGTTGGGTCCTCGAGTCTCGGGGGCCTTCTGGCTCCGTCTCAGGGTGGATCCCGTAAAGGCCGCTCTGCTGCTGACAATCTGGTGAGCCTGGAGTCAGCCATCCGTACAGCCTTTGCCCGCCGTCAGCACCTGGTCGCTGTCTTTTTCGACATGCGGAAGGCGTACGATATGACATGGCGTCATCACATCCTCTCTACAATTCATGGTTGGGGTCTCCGGGATCCACTGCCGATTTTCATCCGAAATTTTCTGTCGTATCGAACCTTCCGCGTGCAAGTCGCGGCCTCCCATAGTTCCTCCCGAGTTCAGGAGAATGGGGTGCCACAGGGATCTGTTTGAAGTGTCTGCCTGTTTTTAATAGCAATTAACGGGCTCACTGCGGCTGTGGGAACGTCTGTCTCAGCATCCTTGTATGCTGATGACTTCTGCCTTTACGATAGCTCCATTGGCATTGCAGCTGCTGAACGTCAGCTGCAGGGCGCTATCCGTAAGGCGCAGTCTTGGGCTGTCGCTCATGGCTTCCAGTTTTCGGCTGCCAAGACCTGCGTTATGCATTTCTGCCGGCGACGAACAGTTCACCCTGAGCCGCAGCTTTATCTTGCCGGCGAACATCTTGCTGTGGTGGAGACACATCGCTTTTTGGGTGTGGTTTTTGATGCCCAGTTTACTTGGCTCCTACATATTCGGCAGCTTAAGCAGATGTGTTGGCGGCATCTTAATGCTCTGCGATGCTTGAGCCACACCAGTTGGGGCACCGACTGATCTACCCTCTTACGGCTCTACCAGGCATTAATCCAGTCCCGTCTGGATTATGGGAGCCTGGCTTATGATTCAGCATCTCCATCTGCGTTGCATGTGCTGGACCCAATCCTTCACAGCGGGATCCGACTTGCGACCAGAGCTTTCTGGACCAGCCCTGTGGACAGCATACTTGTGGAGGCAGGTGTCCCTCCACTGCGGTTACGGCACCAACGTGTACTGGCCGCTTATGCTACGCACGTTTGTAGCTTGCCCGGGCATCCTAATTACCGTCTCCTGTTCCCGTAGTCGGTCGTCCGTCTCCCAGAACATCGGCCCCAGTTGGGTTGTACAATCGCTGTCCGCATCAGAGAGCTTCTCTCCGGGCTTGGGGTTTTCCCTCTTCCACCTCCTTTCCAGGCCCCTCTGTGTACACCCCCGTGGTGTGTGCCCCACCCTTGCCTTCGGCTCGAATTGGCACAGAGCCCGAAGGACTCAGTCCCTCCGGAGGCCTTCCGCCGCCGCTTTTATTCCATCCTCGCCACGTATAAGGGTTCTGGCATTGTTTACACTGATGGTTCTATGGTTGCTGGTCGTGTCGGTTATGCTCTAACTCTAGGGGACCATTCCGAACAACGTTCATTGCCGGCTGGCTGCAGCGTTTCCACTGCTGAGCTGGTGGCCATCTTTCGTGCCCTAGAGTATATCCGCTCCTGCACAGGTGAATCCTTCGTTATCTGTAGCGACTCCCTGAGCAGTTTACAAGCTATCGACCAGCGCTTCCCTCGCTCTCGTCTGGTGATGGCTGTCCAGGAGTCCCTCCATACTATTGCCCGTTGCGGCCGATCTGGGGTCTTTATGTGGACCCCAGGCCATGTTGGGATACCCGGCAATGAAAATGTTTACCGCTTGGCGAAAGAGGCCACCAGTAAACCATCTCTGGAGATTGGCCTCCTGGCGACTGATTTGCGGGCAATCTTACGCCGCAAAATTTTTGAGCTATGGGACACTGAATGGTGCAACCTGCCCATGCCAAACAAACTCCGTCCTATCAAGGAGATGACGACTGTGTGGTGGTCATCCATGCGAGTCTCTCGCAAGGAGGCTGTTGTCCTCTGCTGGCTGCACATTGGGCACACTCGGCTGACGCACGGCCAGTTATTGTGCCGTGCCGTGAGAACCCCCCCCCCCCCCTCCCCCGTGTCGCTGCGGCTCCGTTTTGTCTGTGGTCCACATTTTGTTGGAGTGTCGCCTTTTAGCTGTGCTCAGCCAGATGTTAGTGCTGCCTTCATGCGCTCCCTGCCCTTTTAACAGATGACTCTGCCATGGCGGACTTAGTTTTGCATTTTATTTGGGCAGGGGGCTTTTATAACTTAATCTAAGTGTTTGTCCTTTTTTGTGTTGAATCTGGCATTTAGCCTACGGTTAGACTGAGTTTTTAATATGTTTCTTGGTGGTTGGCTTTTCCTTTTTTCTCTATGCTCGGCCAACCACCGTTGCACTCTGTGTGATTTTAATTCGTTTTGTCTGGTCTTTGTCTCAGTTTCTCTTGTCCTGTGTCATCTGTCATATTTTCCTTTTTTTAAATTATTATTATTATTCTCTGTGGGTATTTTTAGTTTTTGGAAAAAGGCACCGATGACTGTAGCAGTCTGGTCCCTTTAATCTCACAAACCAACCAACCAACAATATTGGTTTTAGATTTTGGCCAACAATTGGATATGGTGACATACAGGAATTATAATTTAAAGCTAGTAAAACACTCCATGCTACAAAAAGACTCAGATTTTTAGGTAAAAAAATGTTCCTACACTATTGTATGCTCTACGGTGTTGATATATAGCAATATTTCCTGTGGGCAAATCAATGTGTAGGTCTTCAGTCTTTCTGTGAAATGCAAAGTTGTGAGACACTTCAGTGCATTGGTGATAAAAATATTAATCTGGTAACACACCATTATTTAGAAATTCATTGGCATGCATTAGATGTTAGGTAATTTACCAATAAAGATTAAAGATACTTTCTACTCCTAGAGTGAAAAAGGAAATGTTGATAATAAGTTCTGTGATATTGCTGATAGAGTACACAGTGCAAATGATTAGGTATCTGATGTTTCTGCTTTAGGCTGAAAAATTTTTCTCCCAGTTATTTTCCTGAGAGCATAGTTGGAGAGGGTAAATTTTCTGGCTAAAAATTATAATCATGAGGAATCTGTAGAAGTCCATTAAATCTTACTCAGCTAGCAGGTGTGGATGGGTACTAGTGTGAAATAAGATTAGTCTTGGCCTACTTGCTCTTACTTTTAGTACTGGTTTTTGTGCTGCAGGTGTCCCATAATCTCATAATGCATGTTGTTCACTCTCTTGGCTTGCTAATATCAATCAACAAACAAGATGCATTTAGTGTTCCAAAAATCTTATGACAGTCCCCCCCCCCCCTGCCCCCCCTTCCCCAACTGGCTTCTTTTGGAGCCTTTTAGTGACTGATTCCCACAAAGTCACTGTGTAACCCCTTCCTTCCTTCTGTAAAAACCATGCATTCCCAGTAATTGTTCATTATCATTGTCTTTTGCTGGCACAGAACAACAAATTTTCAGTTTCTCATCCAAATAATGCAAACTTGTCCCTTATGATTTTATAAGTGCCATGTATCAGAACTGTTTCATGAAACGTTTATTAACAAATATGTTAGTAGTTGCAGTGCATATGTTTGGTGACTAGTTTTGAATGAACTGGTTCATTTTCAAGCCTGACTTACTGAGGGTGCACTGAAATTGCCTGATCTTAATAATAAACATCAAAGTGGCAGTACATGCTTTATAAAATGTTTGTAGAATGACTGTCACAATCCATCTGTGCCTCTTAGCAAGTCAAGATCAGTTACTTGCTAAGAGGACATGCAGATTGTGACAGTCATTCTGGAAACATTTTATAAAGCATGTTTTGCCATTTTTATGTTTATTATTAAGATCAGGCACTTTCAGTGCAGCCTCAGTAGGCCAAGCCTGAAAGCTGTGTGACTACTGCCTGAAACAGTTTTCAGAGTTAGTGGTTTCTTTTAAAGTGGTAATAACAAATGAGGTGGGTGTTCTAATAGTGGATCCAAATTAAATAGTTTGAGGTAAAAGTATGACAATCCCCTCAAAAAGTATAGCTTACAATCTCTATTAACCCTACACTCCAGTCTTTCATTTATTGTGTGCGCTGTGTCTTTCATGATTTTAGTAGATGTCATCAGGTGAATTTCTATGTTTTCTGTGTCATTATCTGTCTGTATAAGAAGCCTGCCAAATGGTGAAGTTGGGTTTTCGTACATTTGTTCGTACATTTGTTCGTGTGTGTGTGTGTGTGTGTGTGTGTGTGTGTGTGTGTGTGTGTGTGTGTTAAACATTTAATGGGCTGCCAGTATTTAGTGAGTGGATCTGTTTCCTAAGAAACAATACAGTAGGCATGTTCATACCATATGTGATTCCAGGACACAATATTGCAGAGCTATAAAAATCCTTTAGGAATATTGTACGGAAATAATGTGGAGCTTAACAGTCTTTCAGTAATTCATGTGTAGAAATGTTAGAAGACAAATTTGTTGTACATCTAGACTGTCAACCTTTTGAATTAGAATTCCTGTAGATCTTTGGATAAATGCTTTGAAATGACACCCTACTGTGACCTACATCTGGATGAGTCTCTTCCCCTCCCATTTCAGGTAACAAATCAAATTTATTTGAGCTTACAGTATCCGGTAAATTTGACTGGTTACCTGAAGTGAAGTGGGAGGGGAAGGGCCTCATCCAACTATAGTTCACAGTAGGGTGACTAAATGTGGATGAACACCAAAAGAGAGTAGGAACAAGAGAGTCTTGCTGCTAGGTAGTAACCATAGGCCAGTACAGGACAAATTATGAACAGGGTACCAGGTCACAAGTATTTTGAATTGCCTTAGCTGAATGACAAGAGTACATAGGGAATTTGTGCAAAGATTTTGACAAAGAGGATCAGGTTATTGTAATAGGTGGAGTGAGGAACAGTCTGGCTAAGAATAACAATTACAGCTTTAGGGGTGACCAGGCTGAAGTAGGCATAGCAGCTAGACACACACATGTGAGTTTTGTGGAGGTTCTACAGCGTCATGACCAGTCCTGGGTTAACACTGCTGTAAGCCATATGAACTATTGAGTTGAGCAGGCTGCTGATGACTGAGATGAAATCTCATGTGAGTGCAGTGCCTGTTGCTATGATTAAGAGATGGGGTTATAGTACACTTGGCCTACATCTGAATAGGAGAGGGGAAAAATAGATCAGATGAGCTTCTTGCAGAAAATGTTAACATAGAACACAAGTTCAAAAACATTGAAACAAGTAGATTTTGTAGTAATCAGCATGTAGGAGTGTGTGCTTGTGAATTAATACTAAAAATAGTTCACTTTTCATTTTTATTGTGTACAGATCACCACTGGGGAAACTTTGAACTGTTTATAAAGTATATGGATTCCTTACTATGCTATGTCAGACAGCAGCAAGCAGTTGATAGTCTTTGGTGATTCTTTTATCCTACAATTTGATCTCAGTAATTAAATTTCCAACAAGGGTGGATAGAGACTATAGGATTCTAATTGATAGTATTTTCTTTGGGGAAGCTCAAAGCAAGGAAATAACTATTAACACAGTGACAAAGGCTCACTCTGATCATAATGCACGGTTAGTTAGGATAAACAAGGTAATACCTTACAGTATGGAAACTTCTCAGTGGAAACTAGTTAGAATAATTGACGACTCCAGGAAAATGTTTTTATGAATTGTTTACAAGAGATAACATGGGATAAAACTTATACGGCAATGGACCAAATGCTAACATAACATTTAATCTATTCTTGATACGTTCATACCATTTTTGAAAATAACTATCTACATAAGGTAATCAGAAAGGATGTTAAACAGCCACACAAAAAAACCATGGCTCACTAGGGAGTATCTTGTGAAAGGAAAAGGGAAATGTATCTGTTGGCAAGAACAAGTAGAGTTCATGCAGTATTTGCTGACTGCAAAAACTACTCAAAATTACTAAGCGAGGTTATTAAAAAATCAAGGCACATGCACATAATGTAAGAAATCATTAATTGGGACAACAGACTTCAGGCTATATGGAATGTAGGACAACCAGCCAAAGAGCAGGATACCATCACAATTGAACTGAATGGAAGGGCTATAAATGATGTGTCACCAGTAGCAAATGCATTTAATCATTTCTTAAATATAGTAGGAAGTATAGGGACAAACTTTCCAAGAATGAAATCACAGCAGTATGTTGAAAATGTACTTTTCATAAAATTCAATCATGTGAATGAATCACCAACTTCTCCTTATGAAAGTAAGAAAATTATACATTCTCTCAAAAATAAATACTCGTCTGGTTTTGGTGGTGTTTCCGATAGAGAACTAAAGATTTGTTCCCATACAATAAGCCCTGTCTTATCTGAAATATGTAAAGTGTCACTGACTGAAGGCATTTTTCCAGAGACTGAAATATGCCATTGTTAAACCCCTCTTTAAGAAAGGTAATAGCATAGACGTCAATAACAACCAAACCGTTTCACTGCTGACATCATTTTCCAAAATATTTACTGAGCGAGGTGGCGCAGTGGTTAGCACACTGGACTCGTATTTGGGAGGATGATGATTCAATCCCGCGTCCAGCCATCCTGATTTAGGTTTTCCATGATTTCCCTAAATCGCTCCAGGCATATGCCGGGATGGTTCCTTTGAAAGGGCATGGCTGACTTCCTTCCCTAATCCAATGAGACAGATGACCTCGCAGTTTGGTCTCTTCCCCCGAATAACCCAACCCCAACCAAAATCTTTGAGAATGTGATGTATTCTAGAATAGTGTCTCACATGAGCAACAATGATATCCCCAGCAAATCACAGCTTTTATTTCAGAAGAGTTGTTCTATTGAGAATGCCGTTTACATATTCACTCACCAAATTTTACAAGCATTAAATAACAAAAAGCACTAATTGGTATTTTCTGCTATACACCTAAGGAATTTGCCATGGTAAATCGCAATATTCCCCTACATAACTTACAGTTTTATGGTATAGCCAACCAATAGATAATGTCATATCGAACCAAAAGAATGCAGGAAGTACTTGGTAGCTCAACCGTGTAGTCTAGGGACAATTGTGACAGGTGAAATTGTGTGTGGGGTTCCCCAAGGCTCAGTCTTAGGTCCACTATTGTTCCTCATATATGTAAACGATCTTCTGCCTAACATACAAAGAACATAGTTAGTTCTTTTTGCAGATAACACTAATATTGTAATCAGTCCAAGCATACATACCGCAACAGAAGAGATGCTAAACAGTGTTCTTAAAGGGATCATTGACTGGTTTTGTGTGAACAGGCTCACTCTCTATTTAAAAAAGACACAACATTCTAAGTTCTGCACATTTAGAGGTTCTACACCAGTGACAAGCATGACACATGGTGAGGAAATAAAAAATAGGATGGAAACTTCAAAAAATTGTGCCTTCATATTGAGGAGAATTTAAACTGGAAAAAACACATTTTGGAACTCCTGAAACAACTTAGTACAGCCACTTTTGCACCTCAAATCACTGCAAATCTTGGGAAGAGAGAAATCAGTTAGTTGGTGTATTTTTCATATTTTCATTCATTAATGCCATATGGAATAATGGTCTGTGGTAACTCATGTTTAAGAAAGGAAACCTTCATTGCTCGAAAACATGCTGTAAGAATAATATAGGATTCTCATCCACAATTATCTTACAGACATCTGTTTCAGGAGTTGGACATTCTGACTACTGCTTCACAGTATATTTGTTTCCTCATAGAGTTTGTTGTAAGTAATCCATAGCAGTTCTTAAGGAACAATGATATACCTGACTACAATACCAGAAGGAAAAATGATGTTCATTACTTCACAATAAGGTTGCCTTTGGCGCAGAAAGGAGTGTACAATGCAACAACTAAAACTTTTGATAGCTTACCCAATGATAAAAAATGTGTGACAGACAGCAAAGTAAAAACTGGGAACAAACTAAAAAGTATCTCCTTGACAAATCCTTCTGTTCTGTAGAAAAAATTCTTTTATTGTAATGAATAAAAGATGGTGGGTAAGAGTTATTCACTCACATCTGTACATTTAATAATAATAATAATAATAATAATAATACTGAAAACAGAATTGACAGCAAGAAACAAGACCAAAGCTATAAATACTTATGCCATACCAATATTGACCTACTCATTTGGAGTAGTGAAATGGAGTAACACAGACCTAGAAGCACTCAATACACTTACACGATCACAATGCCACAAATATAGAATACATCACATACATTCAGCAACAGAAAGATTCACATTAAGCAGAAAGGAAGGAGGAAGGGGATTTATCGATATAAAAAACCTACATTACGGACAGGTAGACAATTTAAGAAAATTCTTTATAGAACGAGCAGAAACTAGCAAAATACACAAAGCAATCACTCATATAAATACATCGGCTACACCACTACAATTTCATAACCACCTCTACAACCCTTTAGACCACATAACATCAACAGATACGAAGAAAGTAAATTGGAAAAAGAAAACACTTCATGGCAAGCACCCGTATCATCTAACACAGCCACACATCGATCAAGACGCATCCAACACATGGCTAAGAAAAGGCAATATATACAGTGAGACAGAAGGATTCATGATTGCAATACAGGATCAAACAATAAACACCAGGTATTACAGCAAGCATATTATTAAAGATCCCAATACCACAACAGATAAATGCAGACTTTGTAAACAACAAATAGAAACAGTAGATCACATCACAAGCGGATGTACAATACTAGCAAATACAGAATACCCCAGAAGACATGACAATGTCGCAAAAATAATACATCAACAGCTTGCCTTACAACATAAACTCTTAAAACAACAAGTCCCTACATACAAGTATGCACCACAAAATGTACTGGAGAATGATGAATACAAATTATACTGGAACAGAACCATTATAACAGATAAAACAACGCCACATAACAAACCTGACATCATACTCACCAATAAAAAGAAGAAATTGACACAACTAATCGAAATATCCATACCCAATACAACAAATATACAAAAGAAAACAGGAGAAAAAATTGAAAAATACATCCAACTGGCTGAGGAAGTCAAAGACATGTGGCATCAGGATAAAGTTGACATCATACCAATTATAGTATCAACTACAGGAGTCATACCACACAATATCCACCAGTACATCAATGCAATACAGCTACATCCAAACACATATATAAAACTACAGAAATCCGTAATTATTGATACATGTTCAATTACCCGAAAGTTCCTAAATGCAATATAACACATACCGTACAGTTAATAGGAAGTGACGCTTGATCAAGGTCCGCGTCACATTCCATTCTCAACCAGACTTAACGTCTGAGAAAGTAAAGAAATAATAATAATAAATTACCCGAAAGTTCCTAAATGCAATGTAACATATACCGTACAGTTAAAAGGAAGTCACACTTGATCAAGGTCCGCGTCACTTTCCATTTTTAACCAGACATAACGTCTGAGAAAGGAGAGAAATAATAATAATAATAATAATAATAATAATAATAATAATAATGGCAAGACCAACAGAGTCACACACGTTAAGTACGTAGGTGAAGTGCTCGAACTGACAGGAAAGGAGAAAATTGCCCAGAACACTATGTTATTGAAAATGAAGAGAGCCTTATACAAAACACAAAGAATTTACAACAAGAAATATCTGTCCCCCTGCACCAAAATTCATCACTACAACACTGTAATCAAACCTGAGGTGCTATACAGTAGTGAGATACTGATGTTACACACAAAGGCTGACCTTGAGAACATTCTCACACAGGAAAGAGAAATCATTAGGAAAATTATTGGGCCAAAACTCATGGACCATGGATATAGGCTTCACTCCAGGGATACCACAGAGAAGTTCTCCAGCACCGCAGCGGACATTAGAAAGAGGCGACTAAAATTTTATGGACACATAAGCAGACTCCAACAGACCAGACTCACCAACAGAATCCTCAGGTACATCCAGAGACTCAAGACCACTACACCCTGGATGACACAAGTCAGAATTAATCTGGAAAGAGCCCAGATAGATTCAGCAGACGTCATGGACAAAGGTGTCTATAGACGCAAGATGTAAAAGTGGGAAGTGATGTCGGAGAAAACAGCACCTAAAGCCCAAAGGCCAAAGTGGATGGAAGAAAGGAAAAGAGCCTTTAGTGAACAAATGGAGTACTGGAAGAACAGGAAGAACAAGTAGTCATGAATGTTTTGCGTGGTCTGATAAAAGACCTGTAACGTGTATAGTAGTAGTAGTAATAAGAATAATAGTAATAATAATAAACAAAAGTGAACTTATACATTTTCCATATGTAGCCGTATATACAAATTCATTTGCAATGTGAATTTAAAATGACTTGTTTCACATCATTACAATGTATCGTGGAAATGATGCACGGAACATGAAACTGAGTAAGTAACTGACCTTAAAGGCTGTTCTGTTAAGACTCTGCACTTCTAATTAGGTAGAGCAGGGCTCACATTGCCATCCTTCTCTCTTGATTTAGATTACCACGGACTTGATACGTATTGACAAACAAATATGCGAGCAGCTCTCTTTTGTTTGACATCTACTGCCCAAATAAAAATGTCCTCACTGCTAGGCACTATCACCAGATGTTTCCAAGGTCTTGTCATGGGTCGACAGTTGACAGTTCAAGTACTGTGACATGATGCATGCTTTAAAAATTACTTTGATTGCTGTATAAATTGCATGTTCTGCTGACAATTTTACTTGTTGGGAGCATCAAGAAGCTTAGATGATTCCAAAAGAGGGGAAGGAAGAGTTATTTTGGAGGTATACTTAAAAGTATTCTGACTTGCAGGAGCATTTATTCTTCATAAAATCTCTGGCACATAACAAAAATGATTTCAAATAAATTTTAGCATCTGTGATAACAATTTAAACATGTTTCTGGTAATACCTAATGAACAGTCCATAAAACACTGAAGTGACTGATATCCCTTGGCACAGAAATTTCAACACAATGCTGCCAAAGATTAGATAGGAAATTAATAAGCTACATATATTCAAAATTAAATGGTTGTGCAGATCATTAGGCTTTTTTTCTTCAGACTGCAAGTTTGCAATTCGCTTAGTCATAGAATTCTGTAATTTGTGTGAATTTTTTCTATTTTGTACATACTTATTGATGTTTAAAGTTGCACATAGCTAGATGACAACAAAATTGAATGAATGTTTGTGGTATAGTTGTAAAGCATGGTGGAAAGGGTAACTTGAAATAGGTCAAATAAAATGATTTTTATGATCATAACAACAGGTCAGCACGGACTGGAAAACGGGATAAACTGGTCACAAATGGAATCTGTAAAAAAATAAAAAAATAAAAAAAATAAAAAAAAACCACAGTGAGAAATATACTGGATTTAAGAAATACCAAAGTCAAAGTTCCATTGGTGGTCATTGTGAAGAATTGCTGCCAACACATATGGGGTAGTGGCTGCATTGAAAACTCATTAAAAGTTCAAATCTTCACTAATCTACATTCGTGGATGAGAGAGAGAAACTGGTTTGGTCACAAATGTAGAGTATATGATGTGATGCTAGTTAGTTCAGAATACTTTTTACCTTTGAGTGACATGAGTTTTTCTAGCATGCTACCATATCTTTCATTAATGTAGACAAAAATGGAATTTACGTGATGGCTTTAATGTGAAATGTTACTATAGTTAAGGGTATGGCTGCTCGTAGTAAAGTTTAGTTTCACAGTTCTCTTCCACATGTTAGTGCTGCATTTCTTCTAAACAACTTAACAATGAAAATGTATTTTTTTAAAATTAACTTTAAATCGAATACCCTGCCTATACAACAGATATAGCACACCCATGACCACCTTGGACAGAACTGCAAATATTGTCCCTTGGCTGTATTTGCATTTCTCTTAGCTTTTGGCAAGTTTGGATGTAGTTAATAGATTTTTTTTTTCAGTGTTGTGGGAAGGGGTCAAAATAGTAGATAGCAAAACTGAGAACAGAGCTTTCAGCCAAACACTGGTGATTTTGATTTTTTGGATTTTTATGTCCTCTACAAATGGTCTATGTTATTATTTTGTTTAATATATAGCAACAAAGTAATATATTATGTCCGTGTTGATCATTTTTACTAATTGACTGCCTGTTTTGCCAGTCCTGAGATTTTGTGTCTTTACTATAACAGGAAATATAGGATGAGAGATATGTATACAAGATAATAGCTAGCCAATACTTTCCTTCAGTGATGCTCTGATTTGTCTCCTCTTATCTTCACAGTAGGTGAGTCCCTCTGATCCTGGGCTCTGAGTGACCTGCCCTCCCATCCAAAAGCTGTAGGTATACCTCTTTTCTTCCATGGAAGGGATTAATAGCTTTAATTCTTTAGTGATAGTGAGCAGCACTAAAAAGTTCACCTCCTGAAGATAAAGAATTGTCCTTTGTGCAAAGGCTTTCATCATAGCTTACACACGCTCTCTCTCTCTCTCTCTCTCTCTCTCTCTCTCTCTCTCTCTCTCTCTCTCTCTCTCTCTCTCTCTCTCTCCCTCTCCCCAAGAACTTTTAACTTGTGAACTTGTCTTACTTCCCTAGATCATTCCCCAGTGAAACCTACTGTACAACTGCAGAGATAACCAGCATCCTCCATCTCAAAACTGATGCTGACGTGATCATCCTCCATGCAAAAACACCACCACTATCATGATTATGAAGTGCAGTGATTATCTGCAAGTTATCTGACATATCCACCCACGTGGTCTACTGAAGTGATCCCATCCCAAAAGTCCAGCATGACCTCCAGTCCTATCTCAAGTTTGTAGCCCTGCTGACAGGATATTAAACCATAATCTTCCTTTGAAATGCCCGTGGTCCTCTGCCATTTGTACCTTACCTCCCCCAGTACTACACCTGGTTGACTACAAGAGCACATTATCTTTCTGGGAATCAAGACAAACTTTGTCCTCATCCACAGTTTCTGTATCTTGAAGGCCCCACCTAGAAACACACATGCAGAACTGCCATGTCCATTCCTGTAGTAGTCCAGTCAAATGGTACTTAGAAAAACCAAATAGCGGAATGCTTTTTACGAAGTTTTCTGACAAGCTGTCTATATCGTTTCGAGAGTGCTGAATGTGAAATTTTGAAGTCCCACCAAAATTGTTTACCCGGAAACGAGTCAAAAATGGGAAAAACACAAAAATAATACTTTTGTGCTTTTTGTTTATAACTGTAGGACATAGCAACTTTGAACTAAGAAATGCGTAGATTTGTCTACTAGCTAAAATTCAAAATAACATGGCAGTTTTAGGTAATAGGAGTTTGTGGTTACAACAAACACCAGTAGAGGTCGGGCCTGAACTACCTTGTTTATGACACTGCTAACATCAGTAAGCAATTGCACATTAGCTGTTACTGAGTCCTTTTCTTTGTGTGTTGCTAGTTGTGTTCTTTTCTTGTTTTGAAATGGGTGAGAAACCTAATTCTGGCCCATCAATGAGTTTGATTATGACCATTAAAACACCAGAAGGGATCAGCAATCCCTATGACTGTGAGTCAAGTTCTGCTTTCCCAGGAGCAGAATGCCAGTGTAGGTTGTCTACCCTGTGAGAGGACTTATTTCCCTACACTGCTCCTGTCCACTCTGGAAGTCAGAATTCTAGTTTGTTTATGCTAGCAGCCAGTTCGCCATTTTATAGTGTCCACACACTGCACTGCAGCGGGACCAGAAAACAAAACCCGTTGCAATATTTTGACCACATTGAAAGTGCAAATAATTATTTTCGCTTCTACTTCAATGCTAAGTACCTTGTTGTTTTTTATATGTGATATTGTCAGGCTATGCTAAGAATGCCTGCGAAATGTTAAAATTGATAATCTGCAGATTTTTCTAATTATCAAATTGGGTGGGAAAAAGAAATTAATCTCGAGAAACATCTTAATACAGAAGTTCAAAAATGGTGCGACTTCTCCACAGAAACAATCTTTTGTTGAAAGCTTAAATAGAGACAAAAGAAGAAAATGAGCAAAGACAGTTTTAGAAGAAAAAAAGGGCCAACATTCAAATCAAAAATCTCCCAAATCACCACCTTCTTTTTACTGTAAATTTCAAAGCACAGAGGCTTCATTTTCAGGTACATAGTGCGACACTCTTTTAGATTTGTATGACTGATCAATTATAAACAAAATAAAAATTTAGGTGTGAATTTGGCCAAAAATAGATGCTACATTTTCAGGTCCCTAACAATTTGATAGGTGAAACAGCAATACATTGGATCTAAACAAAATGTTATAAATGGCTGACCTCTTTGTGTAGTTCTAATCGTAAGTTCACACTCTGCAGCCTAGACTTACAACTGTGGCACATGGAAAAGATAAGAGGGTGGTGTCAAAGATTTTATGTTCTAAAAAAGCAGTAAGTCAAAACATGACAGTCGACTATTACTAGCTCAGGAATTTGCTAATGAAATGATGACAGTTTTTGTGTCAGTCTCTCATAATGAAACCCAAAATATTTCAGTGTTGCAATATTATGTCAGGTTGATTTCAAAACGCAGCATGACAAGAATACCATGTACATTATTTTTGTTTATTTGATTTAAGCAGGAAGACAAAAATGGTCATTGCCCACTGTTGCTGCACCAAAACTTAGTTTATTGTGTGGATTTGTTCCCTGTGACTCTATTAAGCCAACCGCTACCCTTAAGAAGCGGTAGGAGACCCTTTACTAGTTCCGTCTTAGACATTATTTCTTCAGGCTCAACCACCCCAAACACTTTGTGTCTCTTGTCCTCCATAGCTTCCCGTTGGAAGATTACATATGGTGTGGTTTCATCTTCCTCACCACAGTCTGCATTTAAGGGCTTCTCACTCTATATCCACTGTGTGTAGGTCTTTCTTGAAGTTCTCATAGCCAGTCATGGGACCTACTGTGAGTTTGTTTCAAGTTCAGGATTACATAACTTCTCAGAATGAGATTTTCACTCTGCAGCGGAGTGTGCACTGATATGAAACTTCGAGGCAGATTAAAACTGTGTGCTGGACCGAGACTCGAACTCGGGACCTTTGCCTTTCGCGGGCAAGTGCTCTACCAACTTGCCCGCGAAAGGCAAAGGTCCTGAGTTAGAGTCTCAGTCCGGCACTCAGTTTTAATCTGCCACGAAGTTTTACATAACTTCTCTTGGAACATGGCTTTTGTCATCATTATCTTGCCATGTTTTTTGTTTTTGAACCATAGTCCAGTATTGAATGTGCTCCCTCCTGATCCAGCTACACAGTTTTGATTTTACCATCTTCTTATTGATGTTTAGGACAGGTTCCAGTCCAGTAAATGGCGTTGTCACACCTGTCCTGGCCAGTCTATCAGCTTGTTCATTACCACTAATTTCTGAGTGACCAGGGACCCACAACAGGTTTACTCTGTTGCTTTCCCTAGTCTCCCAAGTGCTGTATGACGTTTTGCCATGATCTTTGATCTTGTTGTAGGGGCTGATAGAGATTTCAGAGCTGCTCGGCTGTATGAATAAATGTGCTACAATCCTTTTAGCATCTACGCAAATTCTCCTCTGCCCACACTCTAATAGTGGATATTTGTTTCTGGAAATATCTACTAATTCTTGTGAGAGTACTTTTTGCCTTGCAGCATATATTATTTACATGAGCAGTCCATGATAGTATCACATTCAGGGTTATCCCTAGATACTTCACTAACCCACTCTCCTGGCAGTGTTCCATCGATGAGCTTGAAATTCCAGTATGTGTACTGGATTTCGTTCCTTGTAAATGGTATTACAACAGTTTTCTTGGGACTCATCCTTAGATCCTCTTTTCTGTACCAGTTTTCCACAATTTCTAGTGCACATTGTGCCATTTTTCTAACAGTACTAGCAAATATGCCAAGTATTACTATGACTAAATTGTCTGCGTATCCTTGGCAAAAGTAGCCTCTAGTGTTTAACTGTTCGATGAGTTCATTCACCACTAGGTTCCACAGTAGTGGGGATAAGATCCCCTCCTTGTGGACACCCCACTGGTGGTGTTGATTGTCATTTTCTCATTCGTTATGATGGCTTCTACATGTCTCATAATTAGCCAAAATCAAACAATGGAAACTCCAGGTTGGACTGTCGACAATATAAGGAAAAGGATAGATTGCTACTGCCCCCCCCCCTTCCCCTCCCCCCCCCCCCCACACACACACACATACGTCATCTCCGGTAGCTTATACCTGAATGCAACTTACACGCTCAATGCAAGCAGCAGTGTGGACGGGATGAGGAAGGGTAAGTGATAGCAGGGTACAGGTGGGAGTAGAGAAGAGCACTGTCTGGCAAAGTGTGCAGGAACTACATTGAGGCATGAAGACTGCTAGGCGCGGTGATGGGAAGTGTGGGTTAGGGAAGGGGAGTGGGGGGAGATGGACAGGAGAAGGGAAGGGGAAAGACAGGCAGGTGTATTGGACCAGGGTGACACACAATGAGGGTGAGGGGACATGAATATGGAGGTGGTGGTGTAGGACAGAGGAGCAGAAACTGTTGAGTGGAGGTTGCGGGGACAGTAGGTTACTGTAGGTTGAGATAGGGATAGTTTTGGGAACAGAGAATGTATTGTAAGTATAATTCTCGTATGTGCAGTTTAGAAAAGCTGTTGGTGGAGGGGTGGGTCCAGAGTGTCCAGATTGTGAAGCAGTCATTGAATTCAAGCACATTATGTTCAGCTGCTTGTTGTGCCACAGAGTGATCTACTTTGCTTTTAGCCTCAGTTTGGAGGTGGCCATTCATTCTGATGGACAACTGGTTGGTAGTCATACCAATATAAAAGTTTGTGCAGTGATTGAAGCAGAATTGGTATATGACATGGCTGCTTCTGCAAGTGGCCCAACCTTTGTTGGGTTAGGTTAAGCTGTGAAAGGACTGGAATAGCAAGTGCTGGGTGGGTGGACTGTGCAGGTCTTGCACCTGAGTCTTCCACAGGGATATGATCCCTGCGGCAAGGGGTCGGAATTGGGGGTGGCATAAATATGTGCTAGGAAGTTGTGAGGGTTGGGTGGGCGACAGAACACACTTCAGGAGGGGTGGGAAGGCTCTTTGATAGAATTTACCTATTTCGAGGCATGGCGATAGATAATCAGAGCCCTAAAGCCCTGACGAAGGATGTGGTTTAGTTGTTCCAATCTGGGGTGCTATTGGCTGATGAAGGGTGCACTCCTCTGTAGCCTGTTGCTGGGGGAGGTGGGAGGATTGGGGTTGTGTGAAGGAAATGGCACAAGAGATCTGTTAACGGACTACGTCTGCGGACTAGTGCCTGTCTGTGAAGGGTTTAGTGAGACCTTCAGCATACTGGGCAAGGGAGTTCGTCACTGAAAGAATAGAATAAAAGAAATTTAATTTTTAATGTAAATGAATGTTCTGGGGTTCTTTAGATTTCTAGCATAAATCAGCTTAACTCCAGTTCCTCCGAGGCCTGAAATGTTCCCTTTAAGTAGTTAGTGTTCCTGTATACGGGCTGCATCCACATTCTGTCTTCCCAGAAGACGATTCAAGATGGCATTCGCCCCTATGCTGTTCTGTAGGTTCATCTGCAACACTTACAGCCTCCAGCTTGCCATCATGCTTCCTTCTAATGTCTTTGATTATCCTGGTTGCAACCTGTAAGAACACAGGGTAAACTTTCAGGTCCTGTCGTCGTGTTGCTGGCAAGGATTTTTCACCGACTTCCACCACAACGGTTTGGCTGTCCAATACAACATTTCAGTTGATTACCCTCCAATCCTCTGTTCAGATCTTCTGGTTCTGCATCCTTATTTTTTGGGAGGATGACGGTTCAATCCCGTGTCTGGTCATCCTGATTTAGGTTTTCCGTGATTTTCCTAAATCGCTCCAGGCAAATGCCGGGATGGTTCCTTTGAAAGGCACGGCCGACTTCCTTCCCCTTCCTTCCCTAATATGATGAGACCGATGACCTCGCTGTTTGGTCTCTTCCCCCAAACAACCCAACCCAACCCCCTTATTTTTCAGAGGAGTATCCTTAAGAAGTTTTGGTACCCAAATTGATACCTTTGTGGTCTTGGCAAGCTCAGCTGCTGTCTTGACCAGCAGCTTTTCTCTGTCCCACGGAGGTATTTTGGGTACCATTCCCTTAAGGCACTCCACAGCTCCCATCTCCTCACAGGCAAAAATAAGAGCACCTTTGTCCAGAAAGACCTACCTGAATTTGTTTGCTGACTTGTGTCCTCAACACCTCCCCCCCCCCCCCCCCCCCCCCCCAAAAAAAAAAAATCTTCTCAAAGAGGGCTATTTGAACGAACTCCATCTACTGCAATGTGATGTTGACCAGTGGATGTCCTTGTTGGATAACTGCCATCATTAAAGCCAAGACTGCAGTACTTAGTTCAAGACCATGTAGTCCCCTCCATTTATCTTTCGGAAACCATTCTTTACTTTCCTTCTCTTCTTGTTTTTTTGAAGAGTTTGCTCCTCTGTGCCTCAGACAAGGAGTTCCTCAGACAAGGAGTTGATCTTGATGTGGTCCAACTTCTTAGTAACAGTTTCCACTTTTTGGACTAGTCTGTGCGTGATCGAATTGTGGTAACGGCTTCCATCAGTTCCAGCCCCTATGCTCTAGTGTTTTAGGTCTTGTAAAGCCTCTCAGTTTTTGTTTTACTTTCTGTGTTCTCCATTTTGGTCCCACAAGAGTTGTGGATCCATTTGGTCAACACCATGGAACCCCAAGCATTGCAAGCCTAATTACTCGGAGAGGTCGCCCAGTATCCCTGAGGCTTGATTAATGACGCATCTTCCCATGTGCCACACACTCCTTGGCATAGATAACATAACACATTGGGTTGGGTATCTGGGGAATTGGGGAAGGACTATGGGCATGGATAGAGGAGAGATGGGGCGTTGTGGGACACTCTTCGTATGGCTCATCTACTGAAGCCTGTGTGGCATGGGAGACCATGCCAGTAGCTTTGCTGCCACCAGCATAGCCTTCACCTTCTTGCAAACATGCAGGCCTCTCCACTCGCACAGACTGTGCTTCTATAAGGTGGTGTCCTGCAGAGAGACATTTGGGGAATAATTAATGCCTATATGCTTCTCTGTGCATCTCTCCTTTTAATCATGGTGTACATTGTATCCACGTTTTTTGTGACAGCAAATTTAAAAATAGTTTTTTGATGATATGATGTGCGACACCATTCATGTGAAATATTGGCTGGAGTTCATTGAGCTTTGCTGTAGTACTCTTGCACCAACCAAATGAACCTTTCATGTTCGAAAATGATCCTCTTTTTTTTCTTATTCAGTTATTTCAACTTGATAAGTAGCACGCACAGTTGTGAGCAACACCCAAGTATGAGCTGCTATGTGTCTTTTTATAACTACTTCTCTCTTGGGAAGGGTGCCCCCATAACCCACCTATGTAACACCATACCCATGGTTGCTTTCAGCACTGTAATATTAATATACTAATCCTTCCTCACATATGAGTTCTATTGGTGGTGTTTTTGAGTGATCTTAGTGTTTGTTGGTTGTGATTTGTTGTTGATGTTGTACTTAAAAGATATTGGCAGTTTTTTAATTTATTTATAGTGTTTTTATTTATTTATTTATCTCTTGTTCCGGTGATCCATGTTGTGACACTATCACAGGATATGGAACGTGTCAATTTTACAAGCTTTTGGCCTGAATTTATGGTAATACATAAAACAAAACAAAAACAGTAAACAGTAACTTAGGTCCCACTACAAAAATACATTTTAGAGAGAGATAAAGATTACAAAATAATAAGTGTTACAGAGAAATAAATATTGCAAAATATATGTTTACAATAAAAATATTCGGTATTACAAATACAAATTTGGGCATACATTTGCAATTTACAATACAATATATGTTAAACACTGTAGTTCAGGAACTCTTCTAATGTATAAAATGATCCTTGCAATAGCAACTGCCTTAAGGTTTTTTTAAACTAGAGATCATCATCTACCAAACACTTAATTCTTGAAGGGAGGGCATTAAAAATCTTACAGCCACTGAAATGGACTCCTTTCTGCACCATACTTAGATTTGGCTGTTCATAGTGGATATCATGTTTCCTTCTAGTATTGTGACTGTGATATGCACTATTCAGCTTAAAGATGGATTTTTCTTTCCTTATGTAGCACATCAACCAGAATATATATTGCGCAGTGGATGTAAGTATTTCAAGCTTCTTAAAAAGATTCCTGCATGTGGCTCTAGGATGGACTCCACACATGATCCTTATGGCTCTTTTTTGTACACACAGTACTTTTTTAGCCAGTGGCTGATTTCCCCAAAATATAATTCCAAATGCCATAATTGCATGAAAGTAACCATAATACGCTGACTTCATGGTTTCCATATTTCTATAAGAAGAAACAATGCGCAATGCGTATGTTGCTGAACTTAGTCTTTTGCACAGATCCACGATGTGGTTTGACCAATTCAGTTTGCTATCAGTATGCAAGCCTAGGTATTTTGAGGAATCTACCCTGGTTATTGTCTGCTCACCTACCTTTACAAATATTTCCTCATCTTTGGATGTTTTGTGGAACTGAATGTAGTTTGTTTTACAGTAATTTAAATTAAGACCATTAATGTTGAACCAGTTCACAGTTTCATTTAAAACCTTATTTGCCATTACCTCAAGCTTATCTACTGAATTATCAATAAGTAGTGTAGTGTCATCCGCGAAAATGGTGAATCTACAATATTCCGTAGAGAGAGGAAGATCATTTATAAATATAATAAAAAGTAGGGCCCAGAACTGAGCCCTGTGGCACTCCACATGCGATGGTACCCCATTCTGAAGATACTGGGACACCATCTTGACTATCTACTACAACTTTTTGTTTCCTGTTTGACAGATATGAGTCGAGCCATTTCCCTGCTGCACTACTTATACGGAGATGTGCAGCTTTTTGTAAAAGAATTTGGTGATTTACACAGCCAAATGCTTTTGTTAGGTCGTACTGTTGAACGATGCCAGCTGCCACTAAGTCTGGAAACATTTCTAAATTTCAGAACAGTTTTTGCAAGAGATCACTTCCACAAATGACAGCACCACCAACCACGACCAACTCTTAAATAGCACACAGACAATATTTGCTTATTTGAATAATTCATTGCAATTATTTCTACTTTGAAGCATAGTTGTGGGATCTGTTTAAAAAGTGCCAAAGTTTTTCGGAAGAATTTCTTATATACGTTATAACTATTATGAAATGGACAGGAGGTGAATAGCTTCTGCTGTTTCTTATGTTGATTAATAGAAGCAGTATTTCTGAATATATTGGACTTTGAGGATTCCATTTGTATGTACAATTTTTTGATGAGCTAATTTTGTCAGATGTTATATGCAGTGGTCTTGATATGCGTTCTGCCTGGAATCAAACCACACTTTGTTTTTTACAGTGCTCCACTATCTATGCCAGAGTTCAACTCGCAATACCTGTTACAACTTTTGATGCATATTTATTTCCCAATGCCAAGCTGATATTCCATGAAGTGAATGTCCTCATGGTATTTTTAACCTAGCAAATGAGATTCAGTGGAATATTAACAGATAGAGTAAGATTGTAAGCAGTGCTAGGTTTTATGATACTATAATTTTAATGGACTCCTTTATTAATGTCCTATAGATCTGGAGTTTACAGCGCAATACTGATCTTGGTGCATCTCATGCCATGATTAAATTCCAGGCAGTGCTCTCTGACAACTGATCTCCCCTCCCCCCCCCCTCCCCCTTTCTTTTTGGTTGCCTCCATTGGGTGTGTTGCCGATATTTTGTGTTTCCCTGCTGAACTAAGCTATTTTAAAAGGTAGAGAATTTGAGTACCAGGGAAGCAGAATGTAACTGAATTTAATCCTGTCTACATTAAAGAAAACAGTTAATAACACATGAAGAAGGTGGCACACTGTATTGAGCCCAGTTCTGTTTTTACTGTAGGCAAATGACCTAAACTTAAAAATACATCAATTTTCAGATGACATCAGTGTCTTATTAAGACAGAATACTATAGAAATACTTGAAAAGTTCATTAACAGGGTGTATGTATACAAGCTGGGACAACCAGGAAATATGGGATAAACGTGGGAATTATTTTCATCGAGGAAACATGCAGGAATTCATCATTGTTTTAGTTTCCAATTAAATTTTTGTAATTTTGACTGGTAAGAACTGATACTCAAATGAAGAATTTTACTTTAGCCACTACTGCAGAGTAATATTGCAGCAATAAAATATAAATGAGAGAGCAACACCAAAATAAAACTTAAGTTGCAGAGAAAATGTGGCATTTACAACAACAAAACATAGTGCACACACAAGCGTTAGTAGACAGCAAGATGTGTTAGTGTTGAGGACGAAAACTGTGCAATACTTGATAACAACAAACTGCTTTCAACGGGCATGACGTCACAACTGTTTACGTTTCTAACAAGTCACGGGAAAATATTATAATTGTAATTTGAGAATTTTCTTTTATGCAAAACGAATTATGTAACGTGTGAGAGTGAGTGATGAATGTCTTAAATCACGTAGTGTTTGACTCTCATTTGTAGCTTTATACTTTGAGGATCAACCATTAGAAAAATTACAGGCCCAGAAGACCAGCCATTTAAGCCATTACTTAAAATTTTACGTGCACATTTGTTTTGACTTAGCTTAAAGGGTAACACATGCTAAAAATACCATGCAATAACAAAGGGAAAAAAAGTATAATTATCCTCAAAAAAAAAAAAAAGGTGACATGAGTTTTGAGCAATTTCACACATAATTGGCTTTTCCGTGGACAAGTTGAAGTGCTTAACAGAACATGTAATTCAGCCAGGTAACATACAAAATCTTTGGTGCACAGCAGTGAAATTTATAATAATGCTTGTCAATAATTTTCAGCTGCTGCAATTTAAGTTGTGCTCGTAGGATCCTGCCTAACCACACCTTCGAAGAAAAAAAAGCAGCAAAATATTTTTGATGACTTGTGTTACATTTAAAGGCTTAGCTATTCTTGTAGCTATACTGTATGTATATTAATTTAAACCATTAGCTTTTCCTATTTGTGTGTTCGCACTACTTAACAGCGATGTTGCTTGGCTGGCTACATTACATGTCCTTTGCTCTGAATATCTGTTATCATTGCCTGGTGAGATCACATGACATGAGCTATGATAGCTGACAAAAGCACTTCCCAGTCTCGATTTTAGTGTGTCGAAAGCTACCATGCTGTATTTGGAGAAACTCATACTTTTGCTTTCATAATAAGAAAATATACAGTGTACATGTTCCCACACATGAAAGATCTTTCCAAAATATGTTTTTTCATAAAGTGCTGGGAACTTCTGCAGCGGTGTATAAAACCTTTACCATTCAAAGGACTGAAAGTTTTACAGCTCCAAGGGAAAGTATATTGTCACTTAACATGGAAAAAATATACTTTCGCCTGGAAAAGAGTGTACTTTTAACTTGGAGATCTGTAAAAAACTCAGGAATATTTTTCTTGTATGTGTATACACCCTGATCAAGGCTTTAACAGAGGATATGGTAGAGTACTTTGATGCAAACAACTTAAAATTTTAAGTCTTGAAAAAAACTGTTTCAATAATATATTTACCACATAGATTAGGACACCGAATAATCCTCATTAAACTAAATGCGCAAACAATTGCCAAAACAGTGCATGCAAAAAATTTAGATGTTTTTATGTAACAGAACCTGAAATGGATACACTGACAGACTATATTAATAGAAAATTGAACACAACATGTGTCATAAACTCAATACTAAGAAATTGTCTCTTGTGTAACCATATCAGGGCCAGATATGTTGCATATATTAACTCAACATTGAAATGTTGAATAATATTTTGGGGGAACTCAGAAGCAACTTAGAAATTGTTCAGGCAACATAAATATATCATTATATTAATGAAGGAGTGGACAAAACTTAACATTTAGGTTGCTATGCTGAATGGCACAAAAATGCAACACTTCAATTTGTTAAAATTTTTATTTTAAATTCCAGTAATTTTTATGATTACTAGTCTACATTTTATGATAAAATATTGTGACACAGTATCATCTAGGTGTTTACAATGAGAAAAGATGATTATAAACAAATTAAGCCAAAGATATGGAAATAGCATGAATGGATTCATGTTTAAAGCAAATTTTGATGAAATGCCTGAAGTTAAAGCAGCGCTGTTTTGGTTTCCTGTGCTTCGCACTTCACTTTGCAGACCTCTATTCACATCTTCCAAGAGCATGTATTCCCTTCTCTTACACCAATCACAACATCCAACGTCTTAGGCAGGCTTCTTATTATTGCTGCAAAGTCCTCATGAGGAATCATCTCCAATTCTTTCAGAATGGCCTGTGAGGTTTTTGAATAATGCTGACAGGCTCCTATGCCCGACTGGTCCCAAACATGCTAATTCAAATCAGGGCTTCGAGCAGGCCAAGCCTGATATGAATCTCCACTTCATCCAAGAACTCTTGCATAATTCTCACACGTGGGCATGTATTGTCATGTATTAGTGTAAAACCATCAGCAATAATTGGAGTAAAAGACACAACATACTCCAAAAGGATTTCCTCCACATACCAGTGTGCTGTGAGGCTCCCATGCTCTGCAAAGACCAAATCTGTCTTTGCAGTCACATAGATTCATGCCCACACCATCAAAGAACCATCCTGAAAAGGCATCTCTCTACCATTCTGCCTTAATAACCTCACTGTCCATGGGACATTTATCTCTAATCTTCTTTCCTTCTGTCAGGTGACTGCAGGTCAAATCATTATTCATTGATGAACACCACTTGCTTCCATTGTTGTACTCTTCAGCCACGATATCCCCTTGTGCAACATAGTTGAGCTGTGCGATGTTCTGTGGTAAGTTCTGGACCTGTAGCAGGCTTTCTGGATTGAAGATTGGCTTCTTTCAGTCCTCTTCAGATGCAGTAACAGCGGCAGACAGGTTGTAGCTTAGCTACTAAATTTGATTTCTTCATCAGAGCATACAAGGCCCCCCCCCCCCCCTCCCCCATATCTCTCTCTCTCTCTCTCTCTCTCTCTCTCTCTCTCTCACACACACACACACACACACACACACACACACACACACACACACACACACACACTTTGTGTGTGTGTGTGTGTGTGTGTGTGTGTGTGTGTGTGTGTGTGTGTGTGTGTGTGTGTGTGTGTGTTTTTGGGGGGGAGGGGTGTGCACAGTAACCCGATGCGTTGCTTTGTATTGCATTGCATTGTGTGCTGTGTTTGTAACACCAAGTGAGGTGGCACAGTGGTTATCACACAGGACTTGCATTCGGGAGGAGGATGGCTCAAACCTGCATCTGGCTGTCGTGATTTAGGTTTTTTGTGATTTCTCTAATCGCTTCAGGCAAATTATGATGGTTCCTTTGAAAGGGCACAGCCATCTTCCTTCCCCAACGATCCCTAATCCAATGGGATGGATGACCTTGATGTTTGGTCCTCTCCCCCAAATCAATCAACCAATCAACCAACCAACCAACCAACCTTCTCTCTCTCTGCTGCTCAGTGTTGCTAGTTGCGAGTGCATGTCTTTTTTCATTCCACTGTCTGTAAAATTTACACATGCACAACACACTGTAGATAACATGTAGTATTTCCTTGTGAAGGGGTGTTTGTAGTTCATGAATTGTACCATAAATGGTGAGGTGAAATTGTGACTGATGCAAGAAGTATTTTTTAACTGAAATACATTAAGTGGAGACGAAAGTAAACCTCGTCATGGATTAATACACTCCTGGAAATGGAAAAAAGAACACATTGACACCGGTGTGTCAGACCCACCATACTTGCTCCGGACACTGCGAGAGGGCTGTACAAGCAATGATCACACGCACGGCACAGCGGACACACCAGGAACTGCGGTGTTGGCCGTCGAATGGCGCTAGCTGCGCAGTATTTGTGCACCGCCGCCGTCAGTGTCAGCCAGTTTGCCGTGGCATACGGAGCTCCATCGCAGTCTTTAACACTGGTAGCATGCCGCGACAGCGTGGACGTGAACCGTATGTGCAGTTGACGGACTTTGAGCGAGGGCGTATAGTGGGCATGCGGGAGGCCGGGTGGACATACCGCCGAATTGCTCAACACGTGGGGCGTGAGGTCTCCACAGTACATCGATGTTGTCGCCAGTGGTCGGCGGAAGGTGCACGTGCCCGTCGACCTGGGACCGGACCGCAGCGACGCACGGATGCACGCCAAGACCGTAGGATCCTACGCAGTGCCGTAGGGGACCGCACCGCCACTTCCCAGCAAATTAGGGACACTGTTGCTCCTGGGGTATCGGCGAGGACCATTCGCAACCGTCTCCATGAAGCTGGGCTACGGTCCCGCACACCGTTAGGCCGTCTTCCGCTCACCGTTAGGCCGTCTTCCGCTCACGCCCCAACATCGTGCAGCCCGCCTCCAGTGGTGTCGCGACAGGCGTGAATGGAGGGACGAATGGAGACGTGTCATCTTCAGCGATGAGAGTCGCTTCTGCCTTGGTGCCAATGATGGTCGTATGCGTGTTTGGCGCCGTGCAGGTGAGCGCCACAATCAGGACTGCATACGACCGAGGCACACAGGGCCAACACCCGGCATCATGGTGTGGGGAGCGATCTCCTACACTGGCCGTACACCACTGGTGACCGTCGAGGGGACACTGAATAGTGCACGGTACATCCAAACCGTCATCGAATCCATCGTTCTACCATTCCTAGACCGGCAAGGGAACTTGCTGTTCCAACAGGACAATGCACGTCCGCATATATCCCGTGCCACCCAACGTGCTCTAGAAGGTGTAAGTCAACTACCCTGGCCAGCAAGATCTCCGGATCTGTCCCCCATTGAGCATGTTTGGGACTGGATGAAGCGTCGTCTCACGCGGTCTGCACGTCCAGCACGAACGCTGGTCCAACTGAGGCGCCAGGTGGAAATGGCATGGCAAGCCGTTCCACAGGACTACATCCAGCATCTCTACGATCGTCTCCATGGGAGAATAGCAGCCTGCATTGCTGCGAAAGGTGGATATACACTGTACTAGTGCCAACATTGTGCATGCTCTGTTGCCTGTGTCTATGTGCCTGTGGTTCTGTCAGTGTGATCATGTGATGTATCTGACCCCAGGAATGTGTCAATAAAGTTTCCCCTTCCTGGGACAATGAATTCACGGTGTTCTTATTTCAATTTCCGGGAGTGTATATAACGAGAAAGATACAGATATTCTTGTGATTTTTTGACATGAACATTTTCTTTGGATTCACTTGTACTTAAACAAGTGGAAAGTAAGTCATGCTTAACAATTGAGTTTGCTTTAAATTGGGGGTTTTCTTCATTTTGTACTGTTAGACTTGCTTAGAGGAGCTGCTGCGTACCAGTGATGTGTCTTTTGACACACGGGCTACTATTTCTTATATATTTTATGCAGGTAGTAGTATACCATTAGAAGCTTCACTAGTTCTACTTTCTTTACTATATGGAATATGAAATAAGTGATTTTTCATTGATATTTATTAAACTGCTTGCATACTTTTAAATTTTTTGTAAGAATAGTCTGTGATAATGCTACTGTATTGCTGCAGTTTTGAACACAAGAAGATAGAACTTTTATTTACTCACAGTTCTAATTTAAATAATTTTGTTGGCATTTTAAATTTATTTAAGTAATTTGTGGCTAGTGCAGTGCAGAACATAGACGTAGATGGCATACGTATGCAATGTAGAATCATAGCCATGGCCAACTCTGCAGTTACAGTAACATACATAATTCTTGATACATTGCTTTAATGAACGAACTGTTACTTTCATTGAAATTTGTGTGATATTATTTTAGGAATATGTGAGTTGAATATTAGCATTTTGCACACGCAACATTTGTTCTTTTGTTTGTTTGTTTCAGATTGTCAGCTGCCACCACGTGATCGCTTTTATCAATTTTGTTATATAAATGCCGGAAAAATTTGTGGTGCCAGCCTTCCTTTCAGTTTTCAAAAAGAAGTTAATGTTAATGCAGAAGATCAGCATACAGCATTGTACTTGAGGAATAATTCTTCAGTTGGTGCCTCAGCACAAATAAGTATTGTATCCACTGGACGGGATTGCCAAGTCACAGTATCAGCCGACTATCCACAGAACTTCACCGTGTCTTCTAATGATGGCAGAAATAATGTCATCCATCTTGTCCCAAAAAAACCATCTGAATACCCTCAGAATCTCTCTCTGAATTCTAATGAAGGCAGAAATACCACCACCCATCTTGGAACTCTGAGAACAGCGGAATATCCACAAAATCTTACTGTGGCTTCTAATGAAGGCAGAACCAATGTCACACATCTTGGACGTACAAGTGATGAACTTTTACAAACAAATACAGCAGAAACTGAAGTAACAAGTAGCGAACAGACTGCTCCACTGTCACTGAATAAGAAGCAGAAAAATACGAGTGATGTATCTTTGAAAAGTATGTCTAAAGATTATAATACTCCAGCAGTTGCTTCCACATCTCAAGGGGCGGACAGTGCAGAAATAGCGGTATCATCTTTTGTCTACATTCCAAGTGGCAGTAATGACTCGGTACTAATTGTCATTTCATTTATTTTCTCTAGAAACTTATGGAGATGTTAATTTTTTATTTTTGCTTTGATACTTTTGTTTGTTACAATTTGTGTTGTATATAGTAAATGAATAGTACTGTGCCACCAAATCCTGTATTTAACTTGTTCATGAGGTGGGAGATCTGAGAACTTCTATATAATAACTATTCATGAAATTTTTAACAAAATGTAGGAATGATTGAGGCAGGATGTCTAGATTCAGGATTGTTGATCTTGAATATAGTGCAGAGTTTAATTCAGCATTTAATTTGAATAATTTTGTATAATTTTGTATAATTTTTTTGTTTTTGTTTTCAGGGCAATGTTCAAAATATCGCACAATCAGCAAACACAAATAATGATGGTAGGGGACGATTTATCTCAATGGAAAGTGAGAAACGGATGTTAGCGTCAACAGTAAATACATTCAGTGAGGTAAAACTAACAACATAAAGTGATACTCCTTAGTTCTTTCATTCACTAGGGACTTAATAGATCTGTGTGTATTTGTTATGTTTGCTTTCCCTTGGTCTGTTTCCTTTGTACTTTAGACCTTTATCTTGTATATTGAAAATAAACTGATTATTTTATTCTGAGTTGGAAGTGAACAATGCTGTCCCTTTGTGGTATGTGTATACATTTGTTAACTATATTTATGTGGTGAGAACATCATGGTAAGAAATGATTTAAAGCTACTTGGGGATGATAAGTAAAAGATTGTGAGAAGAACAAGAGTATTTTTTAGCTCCTTGATAAAGATGAGTCGTGTACAGGCACGTAAAAAAAGAGCAGCTATTTTTGTGTACTTGAGAACTAAATTTAATTGTGGAGTCTTTCAATAGATAGCACATGTACATGATAATCAATGTTCATAACTTTAATATTGAATTGGGTGGGTGAAGCTGTAATTTAGAATGGGAAAAGTGGGATTTCTGGAGTTAAGGAGAAGAGAGGACAGAGATATGGGGGTCTAGACAAGTGAAGCAAAAGATGATACAGTGTGATGACAAAATTAAATCAGAGTAAAGAAATGTGTCTGTAGTGGGGGAAGAGCAGAATTGGGGAATGAAAAATAAATGGAAAAGGGAAAGATGAAAAATAGGAAATAACAGAAAACAAAAATGCCTAGAAAACAGTAAAGTTTTTCTGAATACACTTTAATAACCAAAAGACTGAAGACTATTTGGTCTGAAGAATTAAGTGAAGATCGTGAAGTGAGACTGCTGCAGCTCAAGAACATCAGGCTTGAATTTGCTCTTTGGAAACTCTTCTGAAAGCAAGGCATGACATAACCGGTGGAGAGTGTCATGCGTTATCTTGCTCCTCAGAAACCTTCACTCACAGAGACTTGAAGTTACTTCCCTCCTATGTAACATCACAGAAATGGAATTTTTTATGGGAAGCAGGGCAGACAAGTGAGTTTTTATATCCTGAATCCTACTTATTTGTAACACTTTATCATTTCCCTTTAAACATGTACAGCTCCCAGATAAGAAAAATGTAGAACAACTCTTGCATTGTTCACCCTTTATTACAGATATTTTGATTACTAGCTGGGAAGCCCAGTGTTGCCTGGGTATTTATTTATAGCTGTGGCTGAGACTTCATATGAATGGAATTTATTTTTGACTTATAAAGCATCTTTGTATACAATGTTTGAATTAGTATGATTGGGGATGTGAATGAACATGGGAGTGAGCCACATAGAGCTGGCCTTGTGGAAAGCAACTGACACTAAGGTCCACACCCACAGCACCCAGGTGTCTGACCTCGTGCTTTGTTTATTGTCATGGCATAGCATAAGCTCACTCGAGATTTTCAGAAATAAGTGGGATTCATGGTATAAAAACTTGCTTGCGTGACCTGCTTCCCATAAAAAATTCTACTGCTGTGATGTCACATTGGAGGGAAGGTAATTTTAAGCCTCTATGAGTGATGGGTTCTAAGCACTGAGACAATGGCTGATACTTTCAATCAGAGTTACAATGTGCCTTGCTTTTGGAAGGAATTTCCAAAGAGCGAGTTAAAGCCTGGCATTCTCGAGCCGCAGCAATCACGATCTTCACTGAATTCTGCAGACTACATAGTCCTCAGTCTTTTAGGAGTATTCAGAGAGAGAGACTCAATTATTTTCTAGGCATTTTTATTTGTAAACAAAACAAAATTAAAATGAAATGAGTAGACACTCAAATCACAGAACAAGCTTAATAAATTTGTTTTCCCTAGCAGAGAACATAAATAAAACCTACCGAAAGAAACAAAGCAATGGCATTAAATTTTTAGTACACAAAGCAAAATCAGTAAATCCGTATAGCCTGGCCCAGTAAATGTGCTGTTAATTTGTATTTGTAAAGATCATATTGGGGTACTTATTTCTGTCACTTACATAAACTTTCAAAAATATGTGTCACCCAGTTAACAAACAACAGCACCATCAACTGTTCTTTGGTGTACTATTGCTTCTTTTGTGTACAGCACCATGATGTTTAAACATCTGAACTTCTAAGCAGAGCAGTTGATTCTAGGAACACTTTGAATTTATCTTTCTGCATGTTCAGATTCTGATTTTGATATGTTGTTCCAAGCTGTGATCAGGTTAGCTGTGAAAACCCCATAAAAATTTGTGTAGTAGTAACAACAGCAATAATAATAATAGTAATAATAATAATAATAATAATAATAATGTGTCATCCAGGATTATCCAGGAGTCATACCACGCAATATCCACCAGTACATCAACGCAATACAGCTACATCCAAACATATATACACACACACACACACAACTACAGAAATCTGTAATTATTGATACATGTAAGTGGTAACAGACAAGCAACACTACGCAAAATAACCACAGAAATCAGTGTGGGACGTATGAACAAGATATCCGTTAGGACAGTGTGGCAAAATTTGTTGTTAAAGGGCTATGGCAGCAGACAAATGATGTGACACCTGCAGCAACTCTCCAGGGCTTGTGACCATATGAGTGGACTCTATATGACAGGAAAATCATGGCCTGGTCAGATGAGTCCTGATTTCAGTAGGTAAGAGCTGATGATAGGGTTAGTGTGTGGTGCAGACCCCAAGAAGCCATGGAACGAAGTTGTCAACAAAGCACTGTGCAAGCTGTTGGTGGATCCATAATAGTGTGGGCTGTGCTTAGATGGAATGGACTGGGTCCTCTGATCTTACTGTATCCATTGATTATTGACTGGAAATGGTTATTTTCGGCTACTTGGAGACCATCTACAGCCATTCATGGATTTCTTGTTCCCAAACAATGGTGGAATTGTTACTGGCCCACAATTGCTTATGACTGGTTTGAAGAACATTCAGGACAATTTGAGCTAATGATTTGACCACCCAGATTGCCTGATGTGAATCCCATCGAATATTTATGGGATATAATTGAGAGGTCAGTCCATGCACAACATCCTGCACTAGCAACACTCTCACATTTATGGATGGCTATAGAGGCAGCATGGCTCAATTTTTCTGCAGGGGACTTCCAACAACTTGTTGATTCCATGCCACATAGAGTTGCTCCACTATGCTGGGCAAAAAGAGTCAGACATGATATTAGGATGCATCCTATGACTTTTTTCACCACTGTGTATATATACCATACTCCTTCATCAGATAAGCCAGTTACATCAACTGTCTCGTGCATCTTTAGTCATTGATTGTTCAGGACATGTTGTGCACTTTCTCAAAGGTTCCACGTTTGGATGCAGTTTCTGGTTCTTCGCTGAAATCATCTTTGAGGAGAAATACGGCGGTGCTTGAATTCAGCTGCTTAGTTCTTATTCTTAAATAGTGAAATAAGACTTGCGATGGTAAATCTTCAGCAGCCTCAAATGAATTTTTGGTGGCAATAAACTGTCTAAACAGAGAATTTTATGATGGCTTTGATGTCATTGCCATTTCTGTGCCAGGGCAAGAAATTTTCTCCTTACCCCATAATATGAGTGAGCAGCGGCTCTTAGTGGTTATCTCCACACTACTTTTTTAACCACAATTATTTCTGAACCAATTACTTTGGGAAGTTTGTATAGTTTGCAGCATAACTTTACATTCTGTAAACAAATCAAATTAACTCTCCTATTATTATTATTATTATTATTATTTATTTTTGTTGTTGTTGTTGATAATCAGTTAAACTTAGTGCCCAAAACCTATTTATGTTAAAATTTTACCATGTTAATGTTTTTCAGCATTTTTAGTTCTGATTTTTCTTATGGTACTTCTTGATTTAGGTAAATTGTAAGAATAATTGAATTTTAGTACTTACAGGAAAATGCTAACTTGAGAGCTCATCTAAACTGTGAAGTGAACAAAAATCGGTCCCTTATGGAGAACTTGAGGAGACTCGAAGCAGAAATAAAGAGACAGGTGCATCAGTATGACATAGCTCGCCAGAACAACTTGGTGGCAAGTATTAATTTTCAGCCATAGCATATGAGCCCATTGAAGCTAATAGTCTCCATTGACAATTAGAGTTATTGTGATTTTTAATAAGCTTTCTTCAATTTTAGGTGGTTGCAGAATTGGGGAATGAGCTTGATAATTGCAAGAAGCGGATTGTAGAGTTATATAGTATCATCACTGATAAGGAAATGACAATAGCGTACTTATGTCAGAGTTTTGGTGGTGTAAATGAACGTGATTTTGCTGTAAGTAACCAGCAGTATATATCACATATTGTTCTAAGAAAAATGAATTGGCAGTCAGTAAACTGTGCTTTTAGTGTGTTTGCAAAGGTATAAAATTCACTAGTAGCAACTGTCCAAAATATGAGCATATTACAGAATTTATCACCTTATCAAGTAATCTATGTTAAGATCTTTTTAAAATCTGTGGCTTGTTGGGACTTTATCTCCAGTTTATACTTTGACATCTGAAATAAGCACTGCAATTGTATGGAAGTATACTTGGACAGATCTACGCTGGGAAATTTCCTTAAGGTGCACGCCCAAAGGAAGCAGGTAACTCACATATTGGGTGAAAGTGTGAGCCTGCTTGAAGCAGTGCAACAGATCTCTACATTTTATATAGTGGGACAAGCATACGGTAGCAGAAGGATGGCAGGATCAGCTGGCTACCCAAAATAATCAAAACATTCTTTCCCCACTTCAGTGGCCAGTGGCCAACTCACTATACCAGAAGAACAGTAGCATTGCACATGCTGGCTGATCTGCAGTCTTACAAAAATGATCTGAAAGAAACTGTTCAGTAAAAAAGGTAATTCTTTTGCATTCTATAGCCCCATGTGGCGTGGTGAACTTGCCTACCTTTCTATAAATGCACATAGTTATTCATATGTTTTGAAATTAAGTAACCCATCACATGAAAGTCGAATAGTTTGCAGTAAAAAATATGAGTTGACACAGTTGGTTAGGTGCAAAATCATCAGGTACAAAATGTAGCTGACATATTGAATTTCTTTTTTTAAACATGGGACAAGATATTATTCCTTCAGTCTCAAGAAAATGAATTACATGTAGTGCACAAGGGTGAACTATTCATAACCACTATCATATTTCATAAGTGGCTGAAGATACCAAAATGAGATTCTAACAGTCAATGTCACGTAAAAAGGAGCATTTTGCCATATGGTTAATATGTGAAACTTTCTTGTCTACTGTGATACAGAAGTAATTGTAGGTCTTTTTGCCAATGAAATAATGTAATATTCTAAGGGCCACCAATAGTGGTGAAAAGAATTTGTCAAGGTTCCAAACAATATAAGTGAAGAAATTACAAATTTATTTATCCACCAATGATGAGCTTTTTCATAAGTTGTGGACTTGTCTTATGATCTGCTTAAGGATTCTGTTGCTATTGCAACTGCATTAGCATGCTAGTAAAAATGAAGTTGTGTAAACTGCACTTTGTTTTGGCAAATGAAGCAGAATCTCACATGAGTACAAGAGAAATGTATTATTTTACAATGGACCAACTACCACATTGTGCAGAAAGAAAGCTGAGAGTAAAAAATGAATTATATGGTTCCTTATGCAACTGGAAAATGGTGGCCAGAACTTGAAGAGCAAACTGAATGAGATTTTTTAATGTTCTGAATAAAGTGAATGGAATAGATGATGTAATTAAAAAATTTAGATAATATGATTTCTTACCTGCAGTTTTTATTCCATAAATAAACACAATATACAGGGCAAAATACCTAATGTTTTCACCTAAAATGTTAAGGGAAGATGAAACGTATTGGTGATTTGTTTTGATCTTCACAATTACACTTTGCAATGTACTCATAAAATAATGACCAGTGCCTTTTCATAACCTTATTAACAACTGAATATGGACGTAAACTTCGATTTAGCAAATGGAAATATCATTTATTTCCTTGCAGATAAATTGAGTGATGTAACTAGTTTGTAGGTCTGACAGAAAATTATAGAGTAAAAATGAATTTAAAATTTGAGTTTCCTGATGTCCTAAATGACACTGCACAGAGATTTGTGGCACTTTCATCATTAAAATGCTTAATCACAATTACCTCATAAGTAACATATTGCCCATAAAAAGGTAAAAGTGCAGTGAAGTCAGTGTCAGCATGGTAAAGTTTGTTAGGTGAAATGCAGAAAGTAATTTACTCTTTGTTATTTGTAAAGCACACACATTTGCATTTGTTGAGAACTAGTGAGTGAAAATAAATACTGCTTCTACTTTGTTCTTAACATTCATAATTAAAAAGGGGATCACTACACAAAGAAAACATGATTTTTTTAAAAAGTAGATATTGTGGAAAGCGTGTAGCAAAAAATTGGTTCTACTTCGCTTTATTTAGGTTGTCTGAAGGACAATGCTCAGTAGTTCAAGCTTATCCTGTTTCAGTGAAGCGTTATATCATTGAGAGAGTCATGAACTTCCAGGTTGTGCAAGAACTTCAGAAAACCTGTTGGTCATTGTTTTATGAACCTCGCCTTGTGACTCTGTGTTGGTGAAAATGGTTGAAGATGTTTTAATACATCAGAAAATATTTTAGGTGTAAATCTTAGGAACCAAACCAGATATAACACTCATTTGCCTCCTACTACAGAGTGAATCTGAATTGCAGTAATATCCTCAATAGCTATCCACTACAGTAATGACATTTCTAGGAAAAAATTCCACCAAATAACTCTCTTTTCAAATAGTATCCTCCGTACTTCCAATAACATGATGAACTGTTCTGTAAATCTTATGGCATAATCATGTATAACTATCTTTTGACAGTATAATTCATACCAGAGATGATGAGCAGAGATCAAGAACTTGGACAGCCTATTAACCCGTTTTGTCAGACCATGCAACTTACACTTTTTAGACGGAAACCTTCCCACTTTGAAAAATGAGTCAGTTTCATATTGCTGTCTTGACATTAGAAAGCAGATACCTGTCTAGTATTACCTGATGTATTTCAAGAAACTAAACCATGGAATAAAGTTCAAACTGTGAAGAAGAAAAAAAGGTCAATTCTACTATGTCAGTTCCATTAAATTCGTGATTATGCACTCTGTTAAAGACACTCAGCAGAACTCTACAGGTAAGTACAAATTGTTAGGCATGTTGCTACATAGAACATGATTCATCACTTCATGTGATGCTCTTCCATTATTCTAGCATCCAGCAGTGATCTGTTTTGATGGGTAGTGCACAACTGTAATTGTGGCAAACATTCAGATTTATGCTCATTATTTCTGTACTGCAAATTTCCCACAGAATGTAAGTGTGATCACCCATCAGTGGTATGAGTATTGCCATCAGTTTCTGATGCCTATTGAAAGCCTATGTTAAATTTTCTCTAAAAGGGCTTGCTGCTCTCTTCACAATATTGTTGACATCCACCATGTGATGCAATGCTTGGTGCTGAGGTTTTGTATTTTTATGGTCTTACAATCACTGCATTACTCACAATCAATAACTTCACTGCAAGATAAGTGGTGATGTTGCTGGTGACAGTGCCACTAAAGCAGAGGTACTAAACATGGTTTTCCAAAATTTCTCCACTAAAGAAGATGAAGAAAATATTCCAGAATCTGACCAACTACTACTGCCAACATGAGTAACTTAGAAGTAGATATATGCAGTGTAGCAAAGCAGCCTAAATCATTTAATAAAGGCAAGACCTCCAGCCCCTCCCTTCCCCACTCCAGCCCCTCCCTTCCCCACTCCAGCCCCTCCCTTCCCCACTCCAGCCCCTCCCTTCCCCACTCCAGCCCCTCCCTTCCCCACTCCAGCCCCTCCCTTCCCCACTCCAGCCCCTCCCTTCCCCACTCCAGCCCCTCCTCCTCCTCCTCCTCCTCCTCCTCTCCCCCCTTTCTTCCATAGCCATTTCACCTCCTCGCTAGGTCACCAGCTCGGTAGCCAGTCTGTGGGGTGGGGCTGTCATGTACCCATCTGGCTGAGCCACCTTATACGAAGGGGACCAGACTGCTGGTACCCTGCACTGTGAACTCCTCATGAAAGTCTAGGTGTGGTTGGTTATCTTTTTGGTGCATTGGAACTCCTGGTAATGACTGTTGTGCCAGGCGGCCAAGCAGGAGAGCTTCTGTAAAGTTTGGAAGGTAGGAGACAAGGTACTGGTGGAATTAATGCTGTGAGGACGGGGCGTGAGTCGTGCTTGGGTAGCTCAGTTGGTAGAGCACTTGCCCGCGAAAGGCAAAGGTCCCGAGTTCGAGTCTAGGTCCGGCACACAGTTTTAATCTGCCAGGAAGTTTCATACCAGCGCACACTCCACTGTAGAGTGAAAATTTCATTCTAGTAGTTTGAATTTAGTGATTTGCACAATTCTTCTCTTGTTTATTTATAGCAGGAAACAAAAATTATCTGATATGGTAAAGAGTACAGCAATCAGTCACATATAATGTTTATTGCCCATGGAGATTTGTCACTCTGTGGCCATCTTCAGTGCTAAAGGCCATATAAAGAACCATTTACGATAAGGTAACACCAAAGCCTTATTAAACGTCAGTTGTGTACACTTTAAATGTGAGTCATTCATGAGATACGTACCAGTAAATGTAAGTTAAAACATTAAAACCACTTGTAATGCACACTGTCCTGACTGAACTAATCATGTCAGTTTGATTTCACAGTCACAACAGAGCGTGCTTCAGTGTCCTCTTTACATGTGTGATGCATTGATAACGTGCATTAACATTAGTTTATAATTCATATGTTTTATCATTTTATTTATTATTTTATACTGTCTAAAAACTTAAGCACATAAAATGAAGAAGGTGGTGTAAAAGCAGTGACTAATGTTGTACAGTTATACATGGTAGTAATTTTGTCAACTAACAAGTGACATCAGTTGTAGCTGGATACTTTACAATTAAAGATAGTTTAAAAATACAAAACATCTTGCTCAAAATAGCTAAGTTACTAAAGTTTGTGGACAGACAAGAGTGGTGTTATAAGTTATTGTACCAGGAGCAGTTTGTTAAAAGAACTGGAAGTCTTTCTGGGTTTAAATGCACTCTCTCATAAGTTTCACATGAGAATAATTATAATTTTACACAATTTGGTGTTAACAGTAATACTTTCAACTGTACCATGTAATAATTTGGGAAATACACTACTGGCCATTAAAATTGCTACACCAGGAAGATGTCGTGCTACAGACGCGAAATTGAACCGACAGGAAGTAGATGCTATGATATGCAAATGATTAGCTTTTCAGAGCATTCACACTAGGTTGGCGCCGGTGGTGACATCTACAACGTGCTGACGTGAGGAAAGTTTCCAACCGATTTCTCATACACAAAAAGCAGTTGACCGGCGTTGCCTGGTGAAACGTTGTTGTGATGCCTCGTGTAAGGAGGAGAAATGCGTACCATCACGTTTCTGACTTTGATAAAGATCAGATTGTAGCCTATTGCGATTGTGGTTTATCGTATGGCGACATTGCTGCTCGCGTTGGTCGACATCCAGTAACTGTTAGCAGAATACGGAATCGGTGGGGTCAGGAGGGTAATACGGAACGCCGTGCTGGATCCCAACGGCCTCGTATCACTAGCAATCGAGATCACAGGCATCTTATCCGCATGGCTGTAATGGATCGTGCAGCGACGTCTCGATTCCTGAGTCAGCAGATGGGGATGTTTGCAAGACAGCAACCATCTGCACGAACAGTTCGACGACGTTTGCAGCATAATGGACTATCAGCTCGGAGACCATGGCTGCGGTTACCCTTGACGCTGCATCACAGGCAGGAGTGCCTGCGATGGTGTACTCAATGATGAACCTGGATGCACGAATGGCAAAACGTCATTTTTTTCGGATGAATCCAGGTTCTGTTTTAGGCATCATGATGGTCACATCCATGTTTAGTGACATCGCGGTGAATGCACATTGGAAGCATGTATTCGTCATCGCCATACTGGCGTATCACCCAGCGTGATGGTATGGAGTGCCATTGGTTACACGTCTCTTTGTTCGCATTGACGGCACTTTGAACAGTGGACGTTACATTTCAGATGTGTTATGACCCGTGGCTCTACCCTTCATTCGATCCCTGTGAAACCCTACATTTCAGCAGGATAATGCAACACTTGCATGTTGCAGGTCCTGTACGGGCCTTTCTGGACACAGAAAATGTTCGACTGCTGCCCTGGCCAGCACATTCTCCAGATCTCTCACCAATTGAAAACGTCTGGTCAATGGTGGCCGAGCAACTGGCTCGTCACAATACGCCAGTCACTACTCTTGATGAACTGTGGTATCGTGTTGAATTTGCATGGGCAGCTGTACCTGTACACGCCATCCAAGCTCTGACTCAATGGCCAGGCGTATCAAGGCCATTATTACGGCCAGAGGTGGTTGTTCTGGGTACTGATTTCTCAGGATCTATGCACCCAAATTGCGTGAAAATATAATCACATGTCAGTTCTAGTATAATATATTTGTCCAATGAATACCTGTTCATCATCTGCATTTCTTCTTGGTGTAGCAATTTTAATGGCCAGTAGTGTATGTTACATGAGGAACAGTTAAATGAAAATGAAACACCCGCCACAACAGGATCATGGAATGGTTCCATTCAAACATAATCACTTCATGCATTAAGACATTTATCCCATTGGGTGGTGAGATGTTCAATTCCTGTTCCATAGAATGCAGTTGGCCATTGACAGATTCACAACTGCACCTACCCTTGCACGTCGTCGTCCAACTGAAACTGACATCCACGTGTGTCTTTCTTCAGGTCACCAGAGGTTTGAAAATCACATGCTAAAAGGTTCAGGCTGTACAAAGGATGTTGCAGTTTTCTGACCAAGTAGCTGAACTTACCTTTAGCCAACTGGCTTAGGGGAGGGCATTTTTGTGCAACAGGACAATTCTGTCTGACAGCATTCTGAGAGCCTGACAGCAAACAAAAAAGCCAACAGTTGAAACAGAATTAATTGTCTCGTCTCCCAGTGGGATAAATGTCTTAATGCATATGGAGATTACTTCTGAATGGAACTATTCCATGGTCCAATTGTGGTCGCTGTTAGGTTTTCATTTGACTGCCCCTTACCTTTGTCTCCAAAACTTAGTGCTCCCCTGCAATCTAGAAGGAGTGTAATTATAACTAGGTCATTATTGTCAGATCTTAGTGTCTGTTGGGATTGGCCCGTAGTAGCAAAATCCCAATTATTTTGAATCAGTTCTCAAAACAGGGAGCTTCTCGTGATCACCTGCTCATTAAGTAGTTTCCTCCAAGACGATGCCTGGTAGTGAAAGATTTCAAACTTCTCCAACAGCTCTATATGCCTTCCCTTCTTGGAGAAGCATGTAAGAAAATTAATGAAAAATTAAAATAATGTAGTGAAGTTTTTCACCAAATGAAATCTACCACTTAAGAGTGATGAACCCATGTACTCCTACTCTTAGAGCACAAATAAAAGTCCATAAAAATATTTGTATATTAGGCTGATTTTTAACAGTAGAGGTGACCCTGTTAGAAAAGTAGCAAAGAAATGCTTCAATTTTTTAAAAAAGTTCTTTGTTTTTAACATTTAATACTCTATGAAAAAAGTTATGAAGTAGTTAGAAAAAATAAAGATATACCGGTGTCAAATGACATGAAATTGTTTTTTTTTTTTAGTTATGACTAATTTATACATCAATTTTCAGATTAATAACACCATTGAAATCATTAAGCAAAACTTTGCCACAAAACAAATTGTCCAGTGATGAAATCAGTTAGTATGTTGAGTTGCTTATATTAATTTTGGAGTATAATTACTTTAAATTCAAAGGGGATATATTTTTACAGAAAGAGGGTTTAAGTATGGGTAGCCCCTTTTCAGACCTTTTAGCTGATATTTTTCTTAATCATTTGGGGAATAAATTCTTTCAGGACAATCACTGTGTGACAAGTAGACCTCTGTACTACTTTAGATAGGTTAACGACACTTTGCTATGAATTAAGAGTTCATGATGATGTTACAACAGTTGTCAACAAGTTAAATGGTCTTAATTTGAATTCACATGTGAGATGAAGTCAAATAGATTAACTTTTTATAATTGAACATTATTATTTTAAATGGGAAACATGCATTTCGAATTTACAGAAAGCACCTGTATGGGCAGTAGCATAAATTACACCTCAGACCACACCATTCAGCACAGGAAGGCATACTTTAATTTCACCATCAATCAGTTGTAAAAAAATAATTCCACTTTAAAGTACAGATCATGAAGCTAAGCTGAATACGATAAAATATATTGCTAAGGTCAATAACAACATGTATAACAACAAGGTAAACAAAAGGCAGAAAGAAAATAGTTTCTTTATAGTTGGCAGTAGCAACAATAAGTTCATTTGTTTGCCATACTATGGCAAAATTAGTGACAGGGTGACATCAGCTTTTAGTAAACAAAAAGTAAATGTCGCCTTTTCTGCTCTGGTAGAATTTTAAAGAATATTATTGAAACAAGAATTCTTTTCCATAGGTCAGGTGTCTATAGAACTGAATGTCTTGACTGTGGTGCTTGTTTTGTTGGACAAACTGGTAGACAGGTTTAGTGAATGTGTTGTATTAGACTGTAAAAATGCAGCATAAAAATCTAAGTTCACTGCCCACTGTCTTGAAAGTGGTCATAGTGTACCAATTTCGTCCTCACACATGAGGATGTTCCACTCATGCGAAAAGGGTAGGTGTATAGACCTTTTGGAGTTTGAAATCATTGTCTTGAAAGCATTGTCTTGTAGGACACTACTTAATAAGCAGATGACCATGAGAAACTCCCAAACTTGGGAACTGTTTAAAAATCATAGGAACTCGGCTACTGTGGGTCAATCCAAAGAGGCTGATCTGACAACAACAACCTAGTTATGATTACAATCCTTATAGATAGCATACAAGTACAAAGTTTCTGGAGACAAATGTTACGTATTTTCCACATTGTTGCATGATGTAGTTAAAAGTTTATTAGTTTTAATACCAAACTGTGTAAATTGTAATGTGTTTTTATGTGAAACTTATGAGAGGACATTTTAAAGCAGAAAGACTTCTTGTCCTTTTGCTATACTGTTCCTGGCATAACAACTTACACCACCACTCTTGTCTGTTCCAAGTTCCTTCAACTGTACTTAGAATGTAAAACAGTTTTAATTTAAAAATTACTAGCTTAGTTATTTTGAACAAGATTTTCATATTTTTAAGCTATGTTCAATTGTAAAGTGTGCAGCAATAACCAATGTCACTGGTTAGTTAACACAATTACCACCATGTATAATTCTACAACATTAATCACTGTTTTTAGTTACAACCACCTTATCTGTTTATATACATAAGTTTTCAAAAGGTATAAATTAGTAAATAAAGTGATAAAACATATGAATTGTAAAAAAAGTTAATACATGTTGTCAATACATGTAAAGAGGGTGCTGAGGATTGATATGACGTACACTGAAGCAGCCTGTGTTTTAACTGTAAACAGCAGCAACAGTGTGAACTCAACCTTTGACATGAATAGTGCATTTGGGACTGTGTGCATATACAAGTTGTTTTAATGTTTTAACTTACATTTAGTGGTATTATTTTATAAAAGACTCTAATTTAAAGTGTATACAACTGTACATTTAATAAGGCATTCATGTTACCTTATTGTAACTGGTTCTTTACATTTTTAGTTTAGCTTAGCACTTGAGATGGCCACGCAGTGACCAAAATCTTGATATGCAATAAACATTGTTTGCAATTGATTAATGTACCCATTATTACTTGAGATAAATACAGTGGCTACGCATTACTGCTTCCCCATGGAATCAGACATGAGAAAAAGAATATATTGCACATCTTGTTCCAAAGTACATGTGTTTCAAGAAAAATTGACAATGTTTGAAGGGTGGAAGTGGGAAATGTTCTGAGTGCCAAAACTCACTTTTTTATGCGGATCCAAAAGGAACATATCTTTTGTTGTTCATAACTTATTTGCAATCCAAAAAACTGAAAAGGTATTCTGATAACACAGAATTATGTTGCACACCTCAACACTGTTTAATATTGACTTCTGTTTCTTATAAAACTATACTTGGGGGTTAAACTGTGCTATTGAAGAAATGGCCACATTGCCAACAGGTCTTCCTGTTCTGCAACTGATAAACATGACTAGTCTTTCAGGTGAAGTGCATCAAGGCATACATCTGACATGGTCTTTCCTCTTTTGAATACACTTATGTTTTTTTCCATTCTTCTGTCTCTGAGTAAGAGTTTGTTATAGCCGTTTGAGAGGAACGAGTTTGAAACACTTCGATCATATTGCATGTAGAGATCTTACACGCGGCTGCATCCCGAATAATGTTTCAGCACCATCTTTAAAATCAAAGTAGTCAGTTGTTTGCATTGTAATGATACGGAATGAGTTCTTAGCTGTAGCTTATGGAACTTGTGATGAACTGTAAATTTTATTTTATTGATCCTTTTGTCTACAAAGCAGCTTATGCACAAGACATTGGGCAAGTCTGTTTATAGTACAGGGTGTACATAAAGTCTGGGAACACTTTCAATTATTTATTACTCAAGAACCAAACATTGTACAGATATCATACATATGTCATTTTGAAGAGAAACCCTGAAAGTTTTTTTCATATATACCGCCACATCTTAGTTTGGTAATATGCAGATAGTCAGCGCTAGTCACAAACATGGAGAGTTCAGATGTGAGAGCACTTTGCTGAGAGCACTGTCACTATATATTCTTACTTGGACATGTTGCAGCAATGGCTGTTGCCTCAAATGCAATCAGACTCTCCGTTCATCTTTCAGCAGGATGGGGCTCCACCCCATTTTCATCGTGAAGTTCGTGGGTACCTATACACAGAGCTGCCGCATCGATGGATCGGCCGTGCAAGGGGACAGCTGTTTCATGAAATGAAATGGCCTCCCCGATCACCAGATCTCACTCCGTACAAATTTTTTCTGTGGGGACACATTAAAGATCTGGTGTATGTACTGCCTCTGCCACGTGACGTAGCAGAGGTTCAGGAGAAAATATGGGAAGCGACTGCCACAGTCGATGATGCCATGTTGGGACTTGTATGGCAAGAATTTGATTACTGTATTGACGTCTGCTGGGTCACTCATGGTTTGCATACCAAATGTTTGTATAAGAAAAAAAGGGGGAAAAAAAATGCTTTAAGAGTTTCTCTTCAAAATGCAATATATATTATATCTGTACGATGTATAGTTCTTGTGCAATAAATAACTGAAAATGTTCCCGGACTTTATGTACACCTGTATACAGGTGACAGTGATTTCTGTAAGTGCTTATTACCATAATACACCATACACATTAAATATTTATATAGTACACTTTATAAATTGAAATATTCTATAGTGGAGTGAAAGCAGTTGTGTTTTGTCTTGCAAAGTGATCATGAATAACACAGTTGCAGTTTTTTTTAAAAAAAAAATCTGCAGAATTTAAAGGTTTCCATAATGTTTTTAGGTTCACATTTGTTCTGGGTTAATATTTGTGTGTGGATGCACACTGCTTGCCTATGATTGGTCAGAAAGGAACTGATCCATGTGTTGGACTAAGCTTTAATACCACATTCATCAAGCTTTGACAACAGATACTTGTGATACAGCACGTCAAAAACTTTTGATAAGTCAACAAATAGTCCTCTTGAGTCCTGTTTTTTCTCGATCAGGGTTAATATGCAGTTGATGCATTCATATATGGCAGTTGCTGTTGATCACTTATTTCAGAATCCCAGTTATTCATTACACAGGATATTATTTTTATTTACAGATTTCATAACATTGTAATACATAAGTTTGTCTCCTATTCTTGAAATTGTGATGTGTCTGTAGTTATTTACAATATCTCTCTCCTTTTTTTCTATACTGAAGTAACCTTAGATGTTTTCAGTATGTGAGGGAAAGTGCCTGCTTGAAGTGAGCTGTCACATAAATGTGGGAGTATTTCACATAGATTTGGTGCTCTTTCTTTGAGATCGTAGCTTGGATACCATCAATGCCAGTAGGGGTAGAAGTTTTTTTGTCTTTTTATTGCTTTTGCTACTTTCACCTTGAGAGACAGGGATTATGTACATTGATCCTCTACATATACTTATTTTCTGAGTATTTTGGAATGTTTTCACAGTGTACATGTGATTCAGGTGAGGGATTTTTAAGGTCACACATGTTACACAAGTAGTCTCTTTTTGTAATGTGAAACCCTTGTTCCCCTTGTGATCCAACTGTGTGTTCTAGAATTTTCCCATATGGTTACAGTTTTCTGTGGAGATGCAATTTGAAAGAAACATGTTTATGTATCAATGAAGGTGCTGACTTTTTCATTTATGTCATTATTTTAGTTAGCTTGTGTCCATTTTTCTTTGTTTCATAAGCTGTTGAAGTAGCTTATGTTATCCTGACTATAACTTCTACATGCGAGTCTTAAAGGTGTGTTGTTGAAAGTACTTTTATTTTCAAGCTTGGTATTTGAACAAGACGGTCACTAAAGCTTGCACTGAAAATTTTTATTGAAGTGTAAACTTTTCTTGACTATGAACTTATCTAGAGCAGTTTTAAGTATGTGTTACTTGGGTAGCAGCCTCTACTTTAGCCCTTAAATTGTAGAATGCAGCAAGGTTCCAAAGGGCCTCTTTGTTTTTTTTATGCTGTCAAAGGAGGTTTATTTTTTAAACATGTTCAGTTCTTGTCTGAGTATATTTCATCCAGTGGTGTTCCATTGCCATTATCCCCTCTCTGTAGTGTTCCTCCCAAAGTGCTGCTACAGCCACAATGTCTTCTTGATTGGACAAAAAGTGCTGTTTATGAGGAATTTCTTCAGTTTTGAGAATAGATGGAAGCCTCAGGGAGCCAAATCTAGGGAATAGGGAGGATGTTCCAGCACTTCATAGTGTGAATCCTTCAATTTCTCCATTGCCAAGACACTTTTCTGGGTAGGTACTTTGTTCTGATGGAAAATGGCGTTTTACTTCTTCAAACTTGGTCTCTTTTCACAAATTCTTGTGTCCAGTTTTATTAGAAGTTAAGAGTAGTAGTCTCCGGTTATGGTTTTACATTTTTCAAGGTCGCAAATCGACAGAATTCCTTTCACATCCCAGAACATCGATGCCATGCTCTTTCTCACCAATGGTACCATCCTTGCTTTCTTTGGAGTTGAAGAACCAGCTTCTGTCCACTGCATAGACTGTTGTTTGGATTCAGGTGTGTAGCAGTGAATGCATGTTTTATCTACTGTCATGTATTGGTGCAAAAAGTCACTTATGTTTCTCTTAAAACACACCAAGCAGTTTCCTGAAAATGTCATGTAAATGTGTTTTCGTTCTGCAGTGAGCACACGTGGCACCAATCTTACACAAGGCTTTCTCATATTCAAGTCCCGGTGCAAGATGAGACCAACACATGCCTTTGATAATCCCTAGAGCATAAGCAATTTCGTCCATCTTTATACGCTGACCGTCCAAAATGATATATTGCATTTTTCCAACAATTTCTGGTGTTCTTGCACTTATGTATGTCCTTTGCATGGAACATCTTGGATACTTTCACGGCCATGTTTAAACTCGGCTGCCCATTTCTTGACAATGTATAACACTAACGTATTTCACTCTATAACAGAACCCTTAGTCCTGTCACTGGAATGGCACATATAACACTCTAACGTGCTGTGAAACATGCTAACGTTACCCTCTGAGAGGATTTAAAAGTTTGACCACGTGTTTGTCTAATGGACAAGGGTATCAGACTATAAATTTGAAATTGGTGAAATAACAGGAAAACCAAAAGGGCTTTAATCTTGGGAATTAAAGAAAGTGGTAAAATCGTAAACGAAAGAGAAAATGAACAGTCGCCAGCCCAATTAGGCACATTAATCTCAAAATGTATATTGAAGAAAATTGAATATTGGTTATTGAAGTTACTTTTGTTGAGATTTCCCTTTGAATAGCAAATAGGATACTAATTGACACAGTGCACTCTGTACTGTGTGTAGCAGCAGTTAACCAATAAAACACACACACACACACACACACACACACACACACACACACACACACACACACACACACACACACAAAGTACATTATGGGGAGTAAATTTGTACCAAGCTCATACTAAGGACAACCACATTCCAGAGCATTACTTAATCAAATACTGAAATGTCACTGCATGAAGTGCAGAACTAAATTTGGACATGAGGGGCTTCTTTCTTAACTGACATGAAAAACACGAATAAACATGAATAATATCATAAATACACTGTTTAAGCTCCTCTAAATATATGTTTTCCTTAGCTACAGTAATAGTTCAATTTTTTCCTAATAGGTGACGAATATGATGGTGACCCATAAACTAGTATAGTTTCACTAGACAACACTCTTTGATTATTACAGTAGTAAAGACTAATTCAAAAATCTTATCATTCACTTCACTTGGAGTAGTTCATAAATTACTTTGCAAGACAATAAAATACAACACTGGACTTAATTAACTTCAAAAAAAGGAACCATTCATGATAGAAACCAAAACCACACTAATTTTGAAAATGACCATAATTTCACTTCTAAGATTACTATTGTAAATCTGATCATTAAAGATTTGTATGTATTTGCCTTTTAATCACCTGTGTAGTAGGTATTCTAGACAATAATATTTACATAATCTTGCATTGTAATCCTACAAAACTATATTTTTTAATACACTAAGGAGTTTTTAGCAAAAGCCTATCCAACTTCACTTTTGTGGTTTTAGCTTTAGATTTTTTACTACTTCTTTTACTTTAGACAAAAATCACTTTTAAACACATGAATGCAGGAATAGTTCATTTAAATCAGGATACTCTGTCTTAGTAGCACTTAGGTGAGGACCACGTGGAGGTTCGTGATCAGGATTGAAAATATGGTTCAGGACACAGATTTAGGTTTTATATGGTTATCACTGAAACAACACAAATTAACTGGTCCTTGCCCATATACATTACTTAACTGAATTATGAAGTTTGTGAAGCAGGTAGTGAAGATTGGTGGCAGGCGACATGGCAGCTAACTATACCCATGACTCTAGATATAAAAATGCTCTATAAAATCTCTTCTTAGTGTCAGATTTTCAACATATTAGAGTCATTCCATTATGCTGTGAATACCAAATAATAGCCAGATCCACATCTGAGGCAAATCCTTTATAATGCAACTTCCAATTGCCTCTTTTAGCACCATGGAAGTGTACCGTGCTAAGGCTAGCCACATACTGCATGCCATTCACACAAAGGAACCGCTCAGTTTGACCACCAAACCCACCTTCTACATCATGCCATGCCACTTCCATTGCAGAGGGACTTCCCTACAGCGTTTACATGTTACAAATACAAGTGCTGTAAGCGTGAACCAGCTTTTAGCAAACATTTTCTTTATATAAACATATTCATGTTATAATAATGTACCATTTCAACATATTCTTTTACTTTTTTCGTATATACATTACAAAACTAATTTCCTTGCCATAGATCAAGGATTTTAAACAACACAGAATACATCCTTCATAAATTGCAGATAGACAGTTACATAATATAAACCTACTTCTAACTGATATAAGTGTTAAAAGTGAACATTGAAAGTAGAGAGACACCATAGACATTTGCAAACTGCAAATGAATTTTGGTAGAACCTTGTTTGAGGATGAATTAAATCACTGCAGGGTACTAGATCTTCTTTCCGTTTTCAGCGCCAAATGCACCAAAACTGGTTCAAATGAATACCTACAATCAACTGCCGCCTCGAATGATTTGCAATATAATGTGGCAGCTGCTGACACACGTACCAACATAGGCGGGCAGGGGAGACTCGTACAAATAGTGCTGTGATCACTGCACAAGGCTGAGAACTTTTCAGACAGCTCTCGTATTTAAGAAAAGTTCAAAATTTCCATATGGTGATCGGTAATTTGTAGCAGTAACCAAACTTTTTGTGGCTGTTATTTGGTAGTCCGTTTCAAAATTTTTTCCAATTAAGTCAGGTAAGGTAGTACACTCCACACTTTCCCTTATGCAAACTGCTACCCCACCTTGCTTACTTTTATTTCTGCAATAGTAGGAACACACTATGAATTTGTTTATTTTTGCGTGTTGAGTTAATTCAAGGTTAAGCCAGTGCTCATAAATGCGGAATATTGAGTTATCCTATAATTCACCTGTTAATAATAGATTAATTTTGTCAGTATTATTACATGGGCACTGTACATTATTGTGATAAACTTTTGGATCAGTTTTATTCGTGGCTAGGTAGTGGGGTGCCATATTTTAGTTTAAATTTGGATCACCAGTAGTGTTGCATTTTCTTTCGTCGTTTTTGTTCATTTTACTTCCCATACTGTTGCCAGTGGGATGTACATGAAGCTAATAGACAGTTTTATTCCTGAAAAGCTTTTTTTAATTATTCCATTGACATGATGGTACATGAACCTTTACCCTTCATAGTTAAAGTGCATTCCATGTTTCATATGTAGGTTGTAGTGCAGCTTACTTATATACTACACATAACACTTAGTGTATTCTGAACACAGTTTCTTTATTTTAATGTTTGTTTACCATAGTTCTTTGTTCACACGTGAACTATAAATTACATTGTGCATATGAGGCACTGTAGCAACTACTGTATTTTAGGTTTATCCATTTCTAGAAAATTATGTGGAGTTCTTGTGCAAATCTGTGCTTCATTTTTGCTACATCATTGCAGCCTGTTATACAAGTGGTAGTCATTTTCCAGTGTTATTTTTGTCCGAAAGTGAGTATGTACTACATGTTTAGTTCATGCTCCAGATTTTACTGCACTAGTCGCTGATGTCTCATTTTGTTTCTTTGAACATGCTGGGTAGATTTGTCATGGCTGTCTGTTGATGAAAGAACATTACTCGTATTTCTTGACAATCCATGTTTGTTGTTGCACTGCTAGGCACAAAGAATATGCACCTACATTTCGTCCATGATTAACACTTGGAACAACTGAAGGGGCATGTAACAGTTGAACACAATAGCACTGAAAACAATTTTTTCAAAAAATGGCATGTAAAACATTTCCAGTTCCACTCTTTATTTGTATGACTAAGCTTGAAACTTGTTTTATCCAACTGGCATTAAATGTAAGTTACAGAAATTAAAATAAGTGTTACCCATTTGTATTTTTTAACCGAACTTTTTTTTTTTTTAGTTTGGAGCTCCCTCACAGTTTCCATCATATCCAGGATATACAGGTAAGAGTAATATAACATCATGTTCTGTGATTACTATTCCTGTCAGACTTATTTTTACAGATTCAATTGGTAAAAATGAAAAACAAAACTTTTTAAAAAATTGAGAAAAATCTCAGATTTGTAATGTAATATTTGTTAACACAAAGAAATCATTAAAAATTCAGGTCAGGTTACCAAGAAATCAAATAACAGCCTATGTATGAACATAAGCTGGAACTATATGCCAGATGAAGACTCAAACCTGGAAATGTGACTTTTATGAGCAGTGCTTTTTGATATGAATCATCCAAGCATATCTCATTGACTGACTCAAAGCTTCAACTTGGAATGGACCTCTCCCTTTTCCCTAAAAATTCTACACAAGACTCACCATGATGCTGTGGGCTTGCACTAATGTGAGGGTAGCTATAGCAGATGGTTTTACTTTTCCTTTCAGAGTTACAGTTGAAGTGAAATGCTTGAACTGTTAGTAAAGTGTATATTCTATCAATTATGTTATGTATAACATTACAGTATATAACTGTATCAAAGCAGAATTCATTTGAGAAAATTTAAAATCACAAGGAGATATAATGTCTGCCCAGAACTTTTCTCCTGGATGCAAAATTCCAGTTCTGCTGAAACATATTTAACAATGAAAAATATATTGCTAGCTTTTTGGAAATATTGGTTCCTTCCTCATAGAGGAAAGAGAGACAAGTTTGGGAAGGAGGTGCAGGTTCCTCAGGCCCCAATTTGGATAGGATCCACCTGTTGTGAGAATGGGAGCAGATACAGATGATGTGCTGGATGTCAAGGAAAGTAGAAGGTCAAACTTCGTAGACGGCTTCAGTCCAGAGACGGTAGGAGGACAGGCTGAGAAGATGGACTGAGCAGAAGAGAAATGAGAAGTGAAATAAGAGGAAAGTGGAAGAAATGGGTATGGGGGAAAAAAAGCAGAGGCGGTTGGGGAAGAGGGATGTTTAGTTTATAAGGAAATATTACAAATTTACGCAGAATTACTTTATCCTGTCTCTGCAGCCTGACTAGGTTGATGTGAAGTGTCAGGTGTAGAGTGTAAGAAGGGAAGGGAAAGTGATTGCTGTGGAAGGGAGAGGCAGCAGGAGGCAAAGATATGAATGTGTAATTTGAATAGGCTGGGAAGCTAAATTCCATGAAGTAGGTGGTGAGGCTGAGGTGGAAAAAGGAGGGTGTGTGGAGAATGGTTGAACAGAGGAGAGGCAGAGTGTGGAGAAAACAGTGTGGGTGAAGATTCACGAATAAGTGGATTTGATTAGAGTATAGTGTTTGTGGGGGGGGGGGGGGGGGCGGCGAGGGTGGGCATTGGATTTCATCTGAAATGGAGAAGAGTGTGGGGCTGAGGCTAATGGAGATTGAGGCCAAGAAAGTTGAGGTATGAAAAGATGTGCTATCATTCAGAAAGCATTGTACTCATTTATTTATTTATTTATTTATTTTTTGGGAGGGGGGAGGGGAGGGGAGAACTCGTGGCACATTCTGTGAAGCTGCATTGAAGTGTAGCATTTTGGCTCATGACCATTGGCCATGGTTATGTAGGAAAAGGAAAAGGGCATTATTTAGGTGGCCATCTGGTGGGTGGGGATGCTCATGTTAGGGTGTAAAGAAGTTACTGTAGAGAGGAGAATTAGGATAAGTATGTGGTCGGATAGACTGCAATGTGCTGGGTGAGTGCATAGTACAATGACTTCTTTACAATCTGTATTGCCTAGATCTCCTTACACACAAGCACACACACGCGCGTCGCCTTTATAATATGTCCATTGATCCTGCAGACACTTTAATCTTAATCTCTGATATCCTCTGTCCACGTGCCTTGCCTCCACACCCACACCCACACCCTAATATACAGTATTTCACTTCACTTCACCCCAATCCATCTATATTTTAAAGTTCACCCACAGTATCTCTCCACTGTTTGTGTCTCCCGCCTCTCTCCCACTCCAACTGAAACCTCTTCATTTATTGAGTACCCTATGCAACATCATGGGGCCAAATACTGGTGCCATATTCATAATTCCTTCCCCTGTTGCCTCTGTTGTCTCTGGCTGCATTTTTTCCTTTTCTTCTGTTGATGGTTCAAAGCCGCATCTGGCCATCCTGATTTAGGTTTTCTGTGATTTCCCTAAATCGCTTCAGGCAAATGCCAGGATGATTCCTTTGAAAGGGCACGGCCGACTTCCTTCCCCATCCTTCCCTAATCCAATGGGACCGATGACCTCGCTGTTTGATCCCCTCCCCCAAATCAATCAACCAGTCTCTTCTACTCTCCTACACAGTCCTCATCATCGCATCTGACAGTCCTGCCGTGTGTGTGTGTGTGTGTGTGTGTGTGTGTGTGTGTGTGTGTGTGTGTGTGTGTGTGTGGAAAGGGGGGGGGGCAGGTGTGTGTGTGTGTGTGTGTGTGTGTGTGTGTGTGTGTGTGTGTGTGTGTGGAAGGGGGGGGGGGCAGGTGTGTATGCTTGTTTTTGTTACTCTATTAGTTTTGGAGAGGGATAAAAGAAAGAATTGTGATGATTCAGTGCATTTCAAAATTGCTCAGTAATTAGACAATTAAGTATAATAACAATAATAATAATATCAAGTGTTTAATGTTAGATAAAAAGAACCAAATGTATTATATATGAAACACATGTAGAGTTGCACTGGTTCGAGACTTCCATAGCCATAAGCGAGCTGGAGAGCTACAAATATTATCCATGTATATAGTGTATACATGGATAATATTTGCTGAAATTCATTGGTGGCAGTAAGTGTAGGCTATTTTTTCACTCAGTGCAGGAAAAAAAAAAAACCTTGGAGTTACCGAGGTAGACAAACCGAAGGGCAGCAAGAGAAATCCACAATAGAAGCAACTTGATACATCCATTTTTGTTTTTTGTTTCAGTATTTATTTACCACTTATTGTTTTCTAATTAATGATGCTTTATATATATATATATATATATTTAGCATTAAAAATTATGTAGCAAAATTTCATTGTTATAAATGCATTGTACGACTTGGTTTAGGCACACAAGAGGACAGGTTTTTGCAATGCAATAAGTAAATAAATCAGGATCTAGTATATATTCTGCCAATAGTAAAAGAATTTAGTCTTGGTTTCTGTTTTGATCAGCATTAAATAAGGGTGGCAATTTACACTTTTTAGGTATGTTGTCTGCACGCTGGGTTGATAAATACAACACCCTTGCCACTGTAGATGGCTTAAGTCGTAACATTTAAGTAAATCCTATCTTTATACTATTTCTGAAAGTAAATGTACAAGGTTATATTATTTTAGATACTTGAGCCATTTTTTTGACTGTCCCTCTTATTTACTTGTCCGTTAAGGTAACTTCTATTCTGTGTGTTTGACTACAGTGCCCTCATATTTTACCTTAGGCTAATATTTTTTTTTACTATTTTACTTTTTGTTATACTTTATCATGACTTTATACTTTGTCGTAACTAATAACAGCATTGTGCAATCTGCTAAATTTTTGACAGGAACTACAGCTATCTTCGAACTGATTTCTTGTTACATGTTGCAATAAAAAAGTAATCACTTACTAAAATTAACTTATTTTCTTGAATAATACCAGGTGATTCAGCTAAGCTGTTCACCTCAAACATTTCTGGAAACGTTTTATACATTGTAATCCTATTTTCATCCAGATTAATTGCGAGAATGTTCTCAGTAAACACTGTGTAACCTCTTTCCATAGCTGTATTTATTACAGAGCTATCAGAATCATCTTTGTGTTTCAAATTAAACTATAGTAATTTCTGCTGCTAGTATTATAGTTTTAAAAGAGACAATTTCATCGATCTTTTTCTCTTAAAGATCCAATTACTAGTTTTGCAGTAATTACAAAATTTAGAATGTAGGATTTATCTATTTCAAAGATGGACCCAATTGCTGTCTTATGCGGAAGTTTATTTCGTACCAAGATAAGAAAATAAGACACATCAGATAAGGTGGAAACAGTGTTGCACCACTACATTAACAGAATAAAAGATGCACAAAGGAAATATAGCTTTCAATCAGTCACTGTGGTTAATGTGTGTTGAGTGGTGGGTAGCTTAAAAAAATTATTTTTCACAAACCATGAGAAACTAGATATGCTACTTCTTTTGAAAAATGCGGAAGGAACACAAAGATAGATGTACGCGTAAATATATCCTGGCATACAGTGTCCGACAAAAAGGACAATTCAACGATGCACAAACAATCCTTATTGGCAGAGCAGTGGAATACTTTGCAGAGGGTAAGGAATAAGCCTGCAATGGGCAGAGTGAATGGAATAGATGATCTGGCTGCTGTTTCTCATAATCAACATGTTAGCTCCAGAGACACTGTGAGTGCCTCAGGTATAAGTCAGCCCAGCATTGTTCGCATTTTACACACAGACGGCTTCCATCTATATTGTGTCACTTCACCAGCAGATTAATCAACAGGACTGCAGAGGACACATGGAATTCTCTCACTTTGTTCTGATGCAACATCAGGATGATATGTTATATTTTCAAAGAATTCTCTTTACCAGTGAAGCTACCTTTACAAATCATGGCAGTTGACTGTAAGAAATATGTAATATTGGGCTGCTGAGAATCTGTACTGGCTGAGACAGGTTGAACATCAGAGACAGTGGAATGGGAATGATTGGTGGGAGTGGTGTTAGAGATTGTGTGATTGGGCTTCAGTTCATTGAAGAAATTATAACAAATAAATGGTATGCACAATTTCTTACCAAAGTAGTATCGACTCTCCTTGAGGAAGTACCACTCAAAATACATGGATGTAAATGGACCACAAAGGGTGCTCAGCTCACTATTTACATGTGGCCCAGTTTTTGCCTGGTGACTGGATAGTACATGAAGGCATTATTAGTTGACTTGCATGTTTGCCACTTGAAGTTTTTTTCTCAAAGTTGAAGTCTATGCACAAGTTATGAGTACCCAAGAGGATTACATTGCAGCATGTGAGATGATATCAAAGGAATCTCTTAAATCTGTAGTTTCGTTAGTGTTGCTATTGCTGATGTAATTTTGCAGTGAGTGTATCTGGAAATGAAACTCATGATCTGAAGTTAATATTTAACAACGTTTTACCTAAATTCCCTGTTTTACACATTTAATTTGATTTTTTTACATACGCTTCTCTTTCAAGACTCCAGCAGAAGGAAGAGCAGAACTCTTAGTATAATTAATAAGTGATTCATACTTTGCATCCTTTGATGCAATGTCATTAGCCTTCCAGCTGGTGTCTGTCCAACTGAATGTAGACTAATGTGGTTAGTAAGATTAAGTGAAGTCTGTGGCACAGGTCCATCACTGGGCAATCGGCCTGGCTGTAGGTAAAATTCAACCTTTCTTTGCCGCAACACTAGTTTCATGATGTGGCACTAGGAAGCCTGGGGGGGGGGGGGGGGGGGGGGATGTCCAAGGCTGGCGTCCCAGCTGCCTTTTACCACTGGGAAAGAAAGGTACCGGCATTTATTTGACAGGAGGCTGAGTGGACCTGGCGTCATCCTGGAGGGACTGGAATGAAGAAAAATCCTCGCCTCTGTCTGAAATTGAACCTGGGACATCCTGGGCTGGAGTCTAGTGCTCTACCCACTAGCCCACTGTGACCACCAAATGTGATGAGTGTCGGTTTTAAATCAAAATTTTCTCCATTATTCCACTTTTATAAGTAGACTCTCTTAATTGCACAATACCTCCAGTTTCCTTAATGTCGACGGGACATTAAACACTGATCTTCCTTCCTTCCTCAGCTATGTCAAGCTGGAGTGACCCATCAGCCTGATGTTACAGTTCCATACAGCAACATTAACTTAAGACAGCTATCAGTTTAATGTTCAAAATGGAAAAAATCTTAAATTCTGAATATTGTAATTTGTTCACTACTATGAACTTGATTTTGCAGAGTGAAATGCCACTGAATTCATTTATCTTAAAACAACAATACTAGCAAGGATTACCATAGCTCCATTTGAAAAAACTGAGTCCAATATCTCTGCAATTAATATAGAAATGAAAAGATATTGTATATCATTCAGTCACGAGGACCTTTTCACAATTCATTTGCGTGAAAACAGAATTAAACTGTCGTAAATGGTTCAGGAAATACAAGATGAACAGCTCAGCTGACTTAGCCTGTATGTGATTGTTACTCCCACCTTGGGTTACTTATTTTCTGTTGTAAAATATTAACAATCTTTTGTATATTGGTTGTTAAGTGACTTTATAAGTTAATGAATTATTTATTTATTTATTTTGCTGTAAGCAGTACTATGTTGCATGTTTTGTTATACATAAAAGAAAATATTTTGAACTATTGAGCTTTTTGGACAATTTTAGCGAAATTAGATCTTTAAAGGTTTGTGTGCATTTTCTAATGTCTGACAGATTCCTTTTTTTAAAAATTCACCATTGCCCAGTACCTTTACCATAGATTTATCTGCATTTCTTTTGAATATTGTGAGGGATTTTGTATCTATACTTTATTCTGCTTATATATCTATACTTTATTCTGCTTATATATCTATACTTTATTCTGCTTATATATCTATACTTTATTCTGCTTATATATCTATACTTTATTCTGCTTATATATCTATACTTTATTCTGCTTATATATCTATACTTTATTCTGCTTATATATCTATACTTTATTCTGCTTATATATCTATACTTTATTCTGCTTATACTTTCTTGTAGTGTTGATCATCCAGATGCATCTAAGAATAGTTTGTTTCAAAGGAAGAGCGAGTTCTTTCTTAATCCTATAGTTTAACAGTAAGTCTTTAGACCATGCTTCAAACTTAATAGTGTACCAGAATTCATGAAGAGACAAAGGCCCTTCACTGCCCCTTATACAATTGAAAATTTTCAGGTGAATGTGTAATTTAAATTCTTCTTTAACCATCTTCTGCTAAAGTCAGTTTTTGATTTCTACCACTTCTTTAAACACACAGTCCCATAAGAAGAAGATTGTCTTAGTACCTTTGTTTTTTTCCATTCTCCATGGCATGACCAGTTTTTATTAGTACTTTATGCTGGCCGTCTTAGTGGGTGACAGTTCTGAATGACATTTACACTCCATGGCATCCCCTCGGTTGTGCATACTGGCTCACCAATAAATGCTTTTCCTCACTGCCAGTGGATGCAGTAGATTCCAGGCTAGAAGAGCTCTACATCATCTTTCACAGGTGCTAATAAGGTCGAGGTCTTGGAAGAGAGAGAGAACACGCACTCGATGTCGTGCCATCCTATGACTAAGTCTTTGTCATCACATTGCCTGCTTATCAGTCGTTTACTGACTCCTGCTCATCATGCTATTGTATTGGCATCGAACAGACTCCAACATGGACGACATAGCAGTAAGCATCATAAGCGTCCGTGGCATAGAGAAACAACTGAAGGAGTTGAAAACAAATAAGTCACCAGGTCGGGATGGAATCGCAATTAGAGTTTTCGAAGTGTACTTTACAGCATTGGCCCCTTACTTAGTTTGCATTTATTGTGAATCTCTTGCCCAGCGCAAAGTCCCAAGCGACTCGAAAAGAGCGCAGATAACTCCTGTGTATAACAAGGGCAAAAAACGAAACTGCAAAATTACAGACCAATATCTCTAACATCGGTTTGCTGCAGAATCCTTGAACATACTCCCAGGTCAAATATAATACATTTTCTTGAGACCGAGAAGCTTATGTCCACAAATCAGCATAGTTTTAGAAAGCATCACTTGTGCAAAAGCCAGCTTGCCCTTTTCTCACATGATATACTGTAAACTATGGATGAAGGCAACAGGCAGATTCCATATTTGTAGATTTCCAGAAAGCATTTGACGTGGTGCCCCATTGCAGGCTGTTAAAGAAGGTATGAGCATATGGAGTAGGTTCAGATATGTGAGTGGCTCGAAGATTTTGTAAGTTATAGAAAACAGTATGTTGTCCTTGGTGAGAGTTCATCAGAGATGGGGGTATCGTCAGGAGTGTCCCAGGGAAGTGTGGGTGTAACATTGCAAAGCAACATGAAATGGAAAGAACATGTGAGGATTGTGGTAAGCTAATGGTCAACTTCAGTTTATTGGGAGAGTTCTAGGAAAGAGTGGTTCATCTGTAAAAGAGACCACCTATAGGATGCTGGTGCGACCTATTCTTGAGTACTGTTCAAGTGTTTCCGCTCCATACCAGGTCAGGTTAGAGGAAGACATCGTAACAATTCAGAGGCAGGCTGTGAGATTTGTTACTGGTAGGTTCGAACAATGCACAAGTGTTACGGAGATGTCTCAAGAATTCGGATGGGAGTCCCTGGAGGGAAGGCAACATTACTTTCGAGGAACACTATTGAGAAAATATAGAAAACTAGCATTTGAAGCTGAGTGCAGGATGATTCTGTTGCCCCAAACACACACTGCGCATTGAGGACCACAAATATTAGGTATGAAAAATTAGGGCTCATACAGAGGCACGTAGATGGTCATTTTTCCCTCATTCTGTTTACGAGTAGAATGGGAAAGACAATTACTAGTATGGTACGGGGTGCCATGTGCCGTGAGATGGATTGTGGAGTATCTATGTAGATAAAGATGAAGAAAGCGTACTATGTTTGTTGTTTATTATAACCATTTCTTTTTGGATGTTGTCTGCGAGTATTTAAGCTCTGCTTGCAAGCTCTCTTAATCAGAAGTGGCTGTTGCTCTCTGGATTAGTGTGCTTTAAACTTCTTCACACTGAAAGCTGTGATGACAACTGAGTGTATATAACAACAAATCGGCATGCTTAAGTTTTTGATACATACTGTGTCCCACTAGCTATCATCATTTCATCTCACTAGAACATCCAGACAGTGAAGGATTGTAGAGCTCCTTGTTGTTCCACCCTCATGAGGAACTGTATACTTCTGGGGTGTGTGGAGCAAATTTGAATGTTACAGAAAACTCGTTCAGACTCCATGTCAGTACTAGTCGTAGATAACATTAGCTGTGTGGACCATGTCTCCACCATACCCGCAGAGGCAGTATACAAAGTACACATGAAAATGCTATGTGCTCACTAGAAACCTGTCACCAAAGAGAGAGAATTTGAGGGCAGAAAAAAGCCAAGAGAAGAAAAAGCTGTGAGAAGTCCAAAATGTATGTGACTAAGGCAACATATCGCTGGTACAACCCACAAATTGCAAGAAGGAAGTATACAAACCACTCAGCAATTCAGACTAGAGTAAATTAGATGGGATCTGACAAACTGCTTAAAAAGAGAAACTATTTAACCTCTCTAAAACTCATTCCAAGACAAAATTGTGGAGAAACTGCAGCCACATGTAGCAGCACCATTGCAGTATATGGCTTGCTAAAAATATAGAAAGAAGAATTACCACTGAGCAGCCAGAGCATTATGACCACCTACCTAATACCTGGTATGACTACCCTTGGCACGGATAACAGTGGCAACGCATCATGGTGTGGAAACAATTAGGCCTTGCCAGATTGCTGGAGGGAGTTAGCACCACGTCTGCACCCCCCCCCCCCCTCCACACACACACACACACACACACACACACACACACACACACACACACACACACACACACACACACACACACACCCACACACACACACACACACACACACACACACACACGTTGACATGTTGCTTAATTCCCATAAATTCCAGGGAGGGGGCCAAGGAGGTCTGATGGCACATTCAGTGACATCCCAAAAGTGTTTTACCGGGTTCAGATCTGGCAATTTGGGGGGCCAGCACATCAGTTGGAAATCGCCTCTATGTTCCTCAAACCACTTTATCACACTCCTGGTCTTGTGACATGGTGCATTATCTTGTAGAAAAATGCTACTACAGTTTGGAAACATGGTCATCAGGAAGGTGTGTACATGGTCTGCAACCATTGTACAATACTCCTTTGTCATCATGTTGCCTTGCACGAGCTCCACTGGGCCTATGGATGTCCACTTGAAAGTTCCCCAGAGCATAATGTAGCCACCACAAGCTTGTCTCCATCCAGCAGTAAAGGTGTCAAGGACCTGTTTTCCTGGAAAACAATCGATTCACACCCTCCCATCAGCATCATGAAATAGGTATCAGCATTCATTAGACCACGTAATGCTCTTGTCATTGTGGCAACATCCAGTGTCGATGATCACATGCCCATTTCAGTCATAGTTGTCGATGTGGTGCGGTATTAATACTGGCACATGTCATTGGGGTGTCCGGCGCACTGTATGTTCAGACACACTTGTACTCTCCCCAGCATTAAAATCTGATGTTAGTTCCGCCACAGTTCGCCGCCTGTCCTGTTTACTAGTCTGGCCAGTCTATGACATCCACAACCTGTATTGAGGGTTGGCCACCCAACCCCACCATGTCTGGAACTTGGTTTTGCCACTTGTTGATGAAGACATTCCTCAAACATCCGACAAGTTGTACAGTTTACAAAATGCTTGTGTCGAGCCTCTGGGCCGTCACAATCTGCCACCAGTCAAACTCGGGTGCCTTCCCCATTCTACACGTGGACAGCACATTCTTTGGTGCTACATGCACCATATGTGTGTCTGACTAGCAGTCATTCCTCGTCAGGTGGTGATGCTATCATCTGGACGGGTTTATATTGGTAGTAGGTTGGTCATAATAATGTTCTGGCTGGTCATTGTATAAGTGGAGTGCCTACATATGAAGTTACTAAACATCTAATAACACTGCTAATTTAACATGTCACAAATTGCCAACAGCATAAAAAGAACATGGTACACATAGTTCAACTGATTCAAAAAAGTCCCCTTCTACAAGGTGATATGGTATCATCAGTGTGTTATCCATTTTTTCTCAAGGTGCCACTGGACAAGTCCTATAAAAGCCATCAGTGGAAAGTTTGAAACCATGATTACAAGACTATCTGAAATTTTTCTCACCTCAACTGACTTCCTGTTTGATGTCAACTACTACACTACTGGCCATTAAAATTGCTATACCACAAAGATGACGTTCTACAGATGTGAAATTTAACCGACAGGAAGAAGATGCTGTGATATGCAAATGATTAGCTTTTCAGAGCATTCACACTAGGTTGGCGCCGGTGGCAACGCCTACAACGTGCTGACGTGAGGAAAGTTTCCAACCAATTTCTCATACACGAAAAGCAATTGACCGGTGTTGCCCGGTGAAACGTTGTTGTGATGCCTCGTGTAAGGAGGAGAAATGTGTACCATCACGTTTCAGACTAATCACACTGATTTATACTTACACATCCAGTCGCTATCACAACTCACAATGTGGAGTAGTCAACACACAGTAGCCCTTACAGCAACAGCCATCTGACGAAGAGATCTAGCCAGTAGAGCTGAAGTACTTAAAGACAACATTCAGAAGAAATGGTTAAAACAATGGTAGCCAATGCCAATGTGATAGCAGGATGAGCACTTCACAATAAATGTGAATTGTGGTGCCACAGGGGCAGCACAATGAGCCATCTCTAATGAAGTATTATGATATTTCTGGAAAGTTTCATTTGAGGTTAAACTGATTGCAGTTGGACAGATATGCTAAAAGGAAAGGTTCGAATCGTGCCTCAGGCATGGTTGTGTGTGATGTCCTTAGGTTAGTTAGGTTTAAGTAGTTCTAAGTTCTAGGGGACTGTTTACAGGGCAATATTTATTTCTGCACCATACTTAGATTTGGCTGTTCATAGTGGATATCACGTTTCCTTCTAGTATTGTGACTGTGATATGCACTATTCAGCTTAAAGATGGATTTTTCTTTCCTTATGAAGCACCTCAAAGAGAATATATATTGCGCAGTGGATGTAAGTATTTCAAGCTTCTTAAAAAGATTCCTGCGTGTGGCTCTAGGATGGACTCCACACATGACCCTCATGGCTCTTTTTTGTACACAGTACTTTTTTTAGCCAGTGGCTGATTTCCCCAAAATATAATTCCAAATGCCATAATTGTATGAAAGTAACCATAATACGCCGACTTCATGGTTTCCATATTCCTATAAGAAGAAACAATGCGTACATTGCTGAACTTAGTCTTTTGCATAGATCCAGGATGTGGTTTGACCAATTCAGTTTGCTATCAATATGCAAGCCTAGGTATTTTGATGAATCTACCCTGGTTATTGTCTGCTCACCTATTTTTACTACTATTTCCCCATCTTTGGATGTTGTGTGGAACTGAATGTAGTTTGTTTTACAGTAATTTACAGAAATACCATTATTGTTAAACCAGTTCACCGTTTCATTTAAAATCTTATTTGCTGTTACCTTAAGTTTATCTACTGAATTATCAATAAGTAGTGTAGTGTCATCAGCGAAAATGGTGAAGCTACAAAATTCCGTACAGAGAGGGAGATCATTTATAAATATAATAAAAAGTAGGGGGCCCAGAACTGAGCCCTGCAGCACTCCACATGTGATGGTACCCCATTCTGAAGGTAATGGAACACCATCTTGACTATCTACTACAACTTTTTGTTTCCTATTTGACAGATATGAGTCAAGACATTTCCCTGCTGCACCATTTATACCAAGATGTGCAGCTTTTTTTAAAAGAATTTGGTGATTTACACAGTCAAATGCTTTTGTTAGATCACAAAATATGCCAATCACTTTCAGTTTTTTGTTGATAGATTCCAAGAGTTTGCCAGCAAATGCAAATATTGCATCTTCTGTTGACAAACCTTTCTGAAATCCAAACTGACTTTTGCTGAAGATATTGTGTTCACTGAGATTCTTAACTATCCTGGCATGCATTAGTTTCTCTACAACCTTCAAAAAGCTTGTCAGTAGTGATATTGGCCTATAGTTAGCAGTATCCGTCTTATCCCCATTCTTATACAGCGGGTTTACAACTGCATACTTAAGCCTCTCAGGAACTATTCCTTGTTTAAGTGACGCATCAAAAATGTGGCAAAGGACTTTACTTACATGGCTGGAGCAGTATTTTTGTCAATTACAGCGGAGTGTTTACTTTTCAGGAATTTAATAACTATTTCAATTTCTTGAACAGTGACTGTTTTTACCTTCATGTGTTGTACTGAACCAGGTCCTCTAGCTTTCAAAAGATTGGTGGTTTGCTTCATGGACCTTTGTAAACCTATTTTTTCTGTTACTGTTAAAAAATTGTTGTTGAATGTGTCTGCAACTGTTTTTGGATCACTAACTAGATTACCCTCACTTTTTATTTGGATATTTTCACTACAAACTGCATTTTTTTCCCGTTTCCTTCTTTACAAATTTCCAGATAGTTTTTACTTTACTGCTCGAGTTGTCAGTTTCTGCCTTCAAGCACATGTTCTTTGCTGCCTGAATGGTCTTATTCAGATTTTATAGTGTGTAATCCTACTGTTATCATTTGAACCCCTGGCTGCAGCATATAGTTCTCCTCTTGTTTTACAAGAGCTTCTGATGCCTTTAGTAATCCAAGGCTTGTTTCTAGATTTCAACAGGTTTTCTCTCACTGATTTTTTAGGAAATGCTTCTTCAAAAAGGCTTGTAACTTCATTAATAAATATATTAAATTTTGAATTAACATCAACTGTAGCATATACAGGAGACCATGCCACTAGCTGTAATTGCTGATTAAAGGTTTCAGTGGTGTGTCTGTTTATAATCCTAAATGTTTCCCAAATGAAATTTTCTTTTCTTTGTACATTTGTTTGGTTTAGAGTGAGGAATTACCCTTCATGATCAGAGAGACCATTTATAATATTTTTCATGGTTAAATTATTGCAAATATCCTTATCTACAAATACATTATCTATTAAACTGCTAGAGCTGGCAGTTACTCTAGTTGTAGTGTCCACCACTGATACTAAATTGTAACAGTACATTAAATGTTCAAAGTCTGTTTTGTTTCTATTTTATGTTAAAAGGTCCACATTGAAGTCACCCATAACAATGATTGATTTAGTTTTCCTACGTGGGACAGAAGTGATTCAGTTTGTCTTAGAAATTCATTTAGATTTCCAGAGCCACATGCAGGAATCTTTTTAAGAAGCTTGAAATGCTTACATCCACTGTGCAATATATATTCTCTTTGAGGTGCTTCATAAGGAAAGAAAAATCCATCTTTAAGCTGAATAGTGCATATCACAGTCACAATACTAGAAGGAAACGTGATATCCACTATGAACAGCCAAATCTAAGTATGGTGCAGAAAAGAGTCCATTTCAGTGGCTGTAAGATTTTTAATGCCCTCCCTTCAAGAATTAAGTGTTTGGTAGATGATGATCTCTTGTTTAAAAAAACCTTAAGGCAGTTGCTATTGCAAGGATCATTTTATAAAATAGAAGAGTTCCTGAACTACAGTGTTTAACATTTCTTGTACTGTAAGTTGCAAATGTATGCCCAGATTTGTATTTGTAATACAGAATATTTTTACTGTAAACATATATTTTGCAATATTTATTTCTCTGTAACACTTATTATTTTGTAATCTTTATCTATCTCTAAAATGTTTTTTTTTTTTTTTTTGTAGTGGGACCTAAGTTACTGTTTACTGTTTTTGTTTTGTAATCTCTATCAATATCTAAAATGTATTTTTTTGTAGTGGGACCTAAGTTACTGTTTACTGTTTTTGTTTTGTTTTATGCATTACCATAAATTCTGGCCAAAAGCTTGTAAAATTGACACGTTCCATATCCTGTGATAGTGTCACAACATGGATCACCGGAACAAGAGATAAATAAATAAATAAATAAATAAAATAAAATGATGACCTCAGATGTTAAGTCCCATAGTGCTCATAGCCATTTGAACCCTTTTTTCCCGTCTTTCTTTCTAAAAGGAAAGGACTAGAACAGTATTTGAAATTCAAATTTTGCAAGTAATAGAATGCTGATCACCTGCCTGTAAATGCAGAACAAGATACACAATGGTTAAGACACTGTGTTCACATTCAGGAGTGGGATTCAAACATCCTTTTCTTTTGTTTCCGTAGTTCACGCCAAGTGAATGCCGGATGGGTTCCATCAGTGAGAGGAAGATGGGTGTTCATTGTTCTTTTACTGATGTCATTAGAAGTTTTCTGCCAATGATATGGTGGCAGATTCCCCCCCCCCCCCTCCACATCCATCCTTATCTAGTGTTCTGTCTCTAATGACCTTAGTGTCAACAGGGTATCGAATAGATATGTCATTCCTTCTTTCTCTAAACATGTCAATATGGTTATTCTGTATTACTATCTTGTACACAGTTGACTGTTGTGAACTTAGCTTGAAATGAAAGTTTGCACAATGAAATTTTCACTCTCAAAAGATATTTCATTAAGGCTCAGTGTAAAAAAAATAAAAAGAAACTAGACTAAGTATTAGTTTACAATTAGTGTTTCTGTAACAATACCCAGAAATTGATCTACAGGATCTAAAATACACTGCATATGATAAATTTATGATTTATGTACATACAGTTCACTTGAAGCTGACATTTTGCTTCACCTTTTACTTAACTAACGCAGTCCTTGTTGGAAGAAAAAGAAATGACTAAAATTAATTTGTTTGCTTTAGGACTGAACTTCAAGTGTTATCTTCATTTTTATGCTCATTCTTTAACTGCTTGTCTGTCATCACAATTTTTAGTAAAGTGACATGATGTCTTGTGTTCCCAGTTTGTCCATTTCTTGACCAGTGATCATCCATGCATATAATCCTTATCCTAAAAATTTAAGTAGTAATTGATTTGAATCTGTAGAGCTTGATTGCAATTTCATTTCTGATTTTCCTTGGTTTGCTTAGTCAAATGCTTATTTTTTATTTTGTCACAGATGGACAGTTGCAGCAAGAGGGACATGTTGGTATAGGAGCAAGTAGAGGCATGCAAAGACAGAACATCAGAACTCCATTTTATGCTGCTCTGCGAAAAACGAGGAACTACTATGTAACTTTCCTTTCTGATAAAGCTGAGATAGAAAGAAAGGTATTTGCACTGACATGGGGAAAGCTTTTACAAATGAAGAAACTCCACAGCTTGAAAGACAGGAAAGAATCTCTCATGAGACTAGAGTATGAGTATTACACTGCATTGCAAAATACGCTTGAAGCACAAAATGGTGAAACCAGAAGAATTTTGATGGCAATATCAAAAGTAACAGCAGAACGTAGAGCATTAGATCAAAAGGCTTTCATGGAAGCTGACATGATTGATGAGATCAAGAGACGCCTAGAGATCAACAGGCAGAACACTATTACGCTGAGAGCAAAAGCTATTGAAGTATTCACCAAATTTATTGACAGTTACAATTATAGTATGGAAAATTACAGTGAAGCTGTAAGTACTGTGTTTTCTTTAGGTAGAAAGCTGTAATTAAGAAACTTATATTTATATACTTCACCATATGATAACTGTAAAAAAATCATCCAATGTCACAAAAAATGTGCCACAGTTGCCCCCTCCTCCCCACTATAAAATGCCCTCCTTATGCCTGCTCATTTTTGGACTAAAGGAAACTATTAGAATCAAAATTTTACTGTGGTGGACCCTAAACTGGGTGCTTTTTGAGATGTGGAAATAATGGTCTGAAATGAATATTTAGCTCTTTATTGGCATAAACCAATTAAATCTTACAACAATATCAACAACAACCACCACCTGTGCTCATATCAAATTTTTATTGCAGTGAATGCCAGTCTGAGTGCATGCGTTTTAGTGGTGCTTAATAATCCATTGACAGAACTGAACTCCAGGGTCCAAATTATTTGGCCCCAATGTTTGCACATGTTTATGATAGGGGTGTAGTTCCTGCTCGCCAGTAGTCTTCTCACTGTGTTTTTTTGAATTGTGCATTATGTAGGCATGTCATGGGTGCGTACCGATTTGGGTTTTCGTGCGCAAGCCAACATCATCTCTTCCAATTCTACCGTAAAAACAATTGCATCACAAAGTGAGGTATGCAGAAGGGGAGACGAAAATGAAAGGATACCTATCGGGTTGAGAGGGTATGTGATGTTGTTTCACTGATTACAATGTTGAGTCAAATTTACAGGAACTCAACAGTTTGAGCTCACTTATAAGTATGACTTGCATCCGTCTCTGGCTGCTATGCACACGCTGGTTCAGTTGGGAAGGCAAGCTGGCCCAAGACTGTTGTAACTGGTCCTCAATGTTCTGGAGCTGGGACTGAGATGATGTCTGAACTGGCCCCACAGATGTTCCATTTAAGACAGTTCTGTGGATTTTTCTGGATTTGAGAGAACCTCAATGTCATGCAGACAGTTCATAGAGATGTGCCATATGTGGACAAGCATTGCAGTGTCGGAAATTAGCACAGCTATGCTGTCGCACAAGAGGTAACCCACGAGGATGCAAAATGTCTGTGATGTACCATTTTGCCATCAGATTTCCATCAATCACTACCATCCATGACACCTGAAGTCACACCAAAGGCTGCCCTCACTATGTCACAAGGGTAAAACTGCCATCTCTTTCCAAAATGTAGGAAGAATGGGACCTCTTCTGAAGCCACTACCATACTCACCAATGATGGTATCTGGTGTGGTGCAGAACCAAGATTCATCACTTAACACAACGCAATGCATTGCCATTCAACAGCAGTACATGCTTCCCTGCATTGTTAATGGCAACCTATACATGGGACAGTAATTTCTTAGTCTGTTAGCTGATAATCCCTGACCAATGATACAGGATGACACTAAAAGTTGCTAGGTGCCCATTACCCTTTTTTTTTGGCAGACGAAGATGTGAAGGGGTTACAGTGTGCTTGGTGCACACTGTGGTGATCCTGTCTTGTGATGGTCACATGTAAGGAAGTCTATTTGTCAAGAATTGTGAGCGTTGCTCTGTGGCTTGGAATGACCTAATTTTGTGCAAGTTTTTATACATAGTGATAAATTTTATTTGTCAAGTTGGCCAAATGGAGACCCCAATGTACCCCTTCTCAAACTTTGTCAGGTGTTGTTATAGCAGTCTTGCATATGTACACAGCATCTCCATGTCCTTCAGTGGTCACACGTTGTGTTCACATCCCTGATATCCCCTACCAGGCCTGGTAACAAGACTAAACATGAACAACACTAATGCACTCTGGTGGACATTTTTGCTGTCGCAGAGAATTGCAACCCTGATGCTCTTCACCTGTAATGTGTCAGATACAGAAAAGATCTAGAGAGGAATCATTTACATACCTGCCAATGGTGTGTATGTGTATGAAGTTACATTGACAATCCACAATGTGTTCTGGGTGCTTTCATTTTTGAAATTATTTTTATTTTCCACTTCTATTTTAACCTAGCATAATTTTCCCTGTCTGTTTTTGGTCATTTATAGTTCACTGGTGGAATTTTCAAACACCAGTCTTCTTCTTCTCCTTCTTCTTCTTCTTCTTCTTCTATCCATTCTCCTTTTTTCCCCATTTGTTCCTTTAGTGTAGTTTTGCGTTTCATAGGTTGTAGCACTCTGTGGCTGAGAATGGCCTAACTTCGTGCAAGTTTTTATGTATGGTGATAAATTTAAATTATTCCAATGCAGGTGAAGCCTGTTGAGCAGATTTTCTCTGTTCATATTTTTGGATTTCAAGGCACTATATCCTGTTGCACCCTATATTAAATTGGTGACTGCAAGTTGTTCTACATCTACATCTACATTCATACTCCGCAAGCCACCTGACAGTGTGTGGCGGAGGGTACCTTGAGTACCTCTATCGGTTCTCCCTTCTATTCCAGTCTCGTATTGTTCGTGGAAAGAAGGATTGTCGGTATGCCTCTGTGTGGGCTCTAATCTCTCTGATTTTATCCTCATGGTCTCTTCACGAGATATACATAGGAGGGAGCAATAGGAGCAATATACTGCTTGACTCCTCGGTGAAGGTATGTTATTGAAACTTCAACAAAAGCCCGTACCAAGTTACTGAGCGTCTCTCCTGCAGACTCTTCCACTGGAGTTTATCTATCATCTCCGTAACACTTTCGCGATTACTAAATGATCCTGTAATGAAGCGCGTTGCTCTCTGTTGGATCTTCTCTCTCTCTTCTATCAATCCTATCTTATACGGATCCCACACTGCTGAGCAGCATTCAAGCAGTGGGCGAACAAGCGTACTGTAACCTACTTCCTTTGTTCTCGGATTGCATTTTCTTAGGATTCTTTCAATGAATCTCAGTCTAGCATCTGCTTTACCGACGATCAACTTTATATGATCATTCCATTTTAAATCTCTCCTAATGCGTACTCCCACATAATTTATGGAATTAACTGCTTCCAGTTGCTGACCTGCTATATTGTAGCTAAATGATAAGGGATCTTTCTTACTATGTATTCGCAGCACATTACACTTGTCTACATTGAGATTCAATTGCCAATCCCTGCACCATGCGTCAATTCGCTGCAGATCCTCCT